>NC_040044.1:10792795-10861851 GCF_003713205.1 Coffea eugenioides
TGCCTTTGTCATACAGACTATGGTTATCTAAGTAAATATATAGAATAAACGCAAGGAGTGTGAGATCTATCAAGCTGTAAATATCCTTGAATCATGGATGTGGAAGGACATTCTACCATAAGCTGGCCAATTCTAGGTTTCTAAGTGTACATTACAGGGACTTCTTGCGGTTGAATAGGAAGATTTCAGTTGGAGACTTTAAGGAAAAAGTCCATCAAGAATTGAATGTGCATATTACCAAAGATCAGGTTTACAAGACATTCGCAAAAGTAAAGATGTTGATCCAAGGAACTACAAGGAACAGTACAAAAGGATGTGGGACTATTGTGATGAACTCTTGCGATCAAATCTAGGATCAACTGTTCATATGGAGATAGAAATTGATGAGCTTAGTGGAAAACTGTGATTCCAAAGGCTGTACATTTGCTTTGCAGCATTGAAGAAAGGCTTCAAAGCCGGTTGTGAAGCTGTTATTGGTGTAGATGGCGGCCATCTATGTGGTCCATACCTAGGAGTTCTACTAAAAAATGTAGGGATAGATGCAAATGACTGCATCTATCCTATTGCATACGTAGTTGTTGAGGTAGAAAATAAGAATTCTTGGAGGTGGTTCATCGAGTTTTTGAAATTTGATCTCAGCATCCATGAGCAAAGCAAGTGAACATTCATAAGTGACCGACAAAAGGTAATGCATATGACCATGGCTAAGTTTTAAATATGGACCATATTAGTTTAGTTCATGATTGCTTAATTTTGGCATTTATTGATGACAAGTATTGGGTTCAGCCATGCATGATATTCTTCCAAATGTGGGACATGGGCACTGCGTGAGATATCTACACAATAACTTCAAGAAACGTCATCCTAGCAAAATAATAAAGGGCATGTTTTGGGGCTGTGCAAGTGAAACATATGTGAACAAATTTGAGGTCGAGATGGACTCCTTGAAGCAATATGATAAGAGTGAACACAAGTGGTTGATGGATAATACATCACCTCGCCCTTGGTCAAGGTCACATTTTTTGGACTTTAGCCAAATGTGACATTCTTCTCAATAATCTTTGTGAAAGCTTTAATTCGGTGATTGTAGATGCAAGGGAAAAATCCATCGGTATACCATGTTCACATGTTACATGCTATGTTTCATTGCAGCAAAATGAGCCAGAGCGTCTTGTGGATCCTTGTCATTCAAGAGATGCCTATTTAAAAGCCTATGAGCTAGCTATTGGACCAATTAATGTACCCAAAAACTAGAGAAAATCTAAGAAGGACTCCATTAATGCGCCAAAGAAGTTGAAACTTCCTGGTAGGCCTAAAAAGGCAAGGAGGAGGCAACCAGATGAGCCATGATATGATTCTAAAGGCTGTAAGAGACTATCCAGGAAGGGTGTTACACAAATTACTTGTACCAAATGTCAAGAAAAAAGGCATAATATAAGAAGATGTCCATTGAACCATACAACTAATGTGTTGGCTGCTGAAGATAGTGGAAGACAATCTCTTTTGAACTCGAACAAGTGCAGAAAATGCAAAGGACTTGGGCACAATGTCAGAACTTGTCCATTGACTACCACGGGGACAACTAATATCCAAGCAAGAGAAGAAACACCTGTGTCTGTATCTGCAACAATCAATGAAGATGATAGTGAATCTTCAAAAAATATGGCAGCCATAAAGTCCAATTCAGGTATACAGCTTCCATATTTTTTTAATTTAAGTGTGTTTAAAGGGCATGCTTACTAAATGTATGTTTCACTGCTCAACAGTCAATATCCAAGCGGGTGAGCTGGCTGAAACGATTCATGTGCAGTCCTCTGCTCTAGAGTTAAGTTCAAAAAAGTTCGTCGAACTGTTTGCTATCTTTTCTGTCATGCTCCAGGCCAAAGCCAAAAAACTTGCCCTTGCACGCGGGCCCAACTTTGGAGATCCAAGATGGTTGCTGTTGTGTCTCCAAGAAAAGGCAAAAGAAGAAAAGAAACTGTATGTTTTTTGCATTAAAAACTCAGTCTAATTTCAAACTATCAGCCATTACTCTTTGTTGGTTCTCATTTCAAATGTATTTTGCAGGCACATAGGTTGTTGGATGAACTAGATAGTTTCATGGACAATGATTAGGACAGTTGAAGAGAGTCATATTTTACTAAAACATGTTGATGGCAGTTAGTTTTTGTTAATTTAGTTAGTTTTGGCTATTTTTGGAACTCGTTGTAGTGGAAGGGTCAAAATGCGTTGGCTTCCACAACCAAACTGCTCAAACGTTGGCTATTGTAGTTACTTTTGGATTTTATGGTATTTAGCGGACAACTTGTTTGTGTACTGCATAACTTTTATGTAACTTTGACTATGTTATTCAATTGCAAAACTAGTCATCCTATTTTTGGTGAATGTGTAAGCTATTTTGTTGAATTGGTGCCAAATGGAAGGGTCAAAAGACAAGCAAAATTCTATCCAAAATTTGGGAGACCTTTAATAACTTTGTTTGGTGACCATGTTAGATATTTCGCTGAATTGGTTCAAAATGAAAATATCCATAAACAGGCTTCAATTTTGTCCATTTTTTTTGCTTCCACAAGTTTCCAGTGACCAAGCTAATTCCCAAACAATTTCCAACCAAAAAACTAGTGCACTTGGCTGCTTATCATTCACATTCAAGTTTATAATGTAGCACATTTCTCCTCAAACTTTTACAAATTCATAACATACTACCATCTTTCTCCTGACAACTTGTACAAATTCAAAGAAATTAGCAGCCATGTATTCAAAAGATCTAGAACATGTCAAAACTAGTTTAGCATCTTCAGCTCCAACACACCATGCTTTTGTCTTCCATTGCCATCAAGCACAGTAGTAATTAAAACGCAGCAACATAAACAAACACATGCCAATATCATTAGTTTCACTTTTGTTCTCAATTTTCTTATCTCAAGCTTCAATTTTGCATTTTCTCCCTCCACACGTATGAGGTCCCTCAATAATGAAGCAATTACATTCTTCATCTTCTGAGGTATGGGTGGATCGTACCATAGAAAGAAATTACAAGCTCCAGATTTCTGCATTCACAATTAATTCGTAGTTTACTTCAACAAAATTCATTAAATTTTCATAATTGAAATATGTGTGCCCAGAAATAGTACCCCAGAATTTTTGTAGCCGTGAAATCTTCTCGAAGGATTTGACTCTGTCCACGAAGTAACTACTCGACACTCTTCAAGGCAGTGGCAACGCACAATTAGGTCTCCATTGTAGTATTCATCCTTCCCTAGGTAAATTTCTGTTGTTGTTTCAAATCGATTTGCGCCATTATTACTTGAAACACTACCTGAACTTGATGTTGCTTTGACCCAATTTCTCCTTGCCTGCATTTGCAATGATTCTATAAACAATTTGGGAATTTAGGGAGACTTCCCTTTCTCGGATGAACCCTAGCTCTCCAATTGGACAAATCTGCAAATTAAGCTTCTCACTTTCATTTTAGTTCTGTTACCGTATGAATTAGTTGGCTTTATTGAAGATCCATAAGTGATGTTCTGAAAGTAGCCCTCTCTATGTGGTCAATTTCATGCCCGCTTGATATTTCCTAGTGGCGCTGCCGTGGATAGCCTTAATTGGACTTGCATCTTAAGTTAAGGTATCTAATTGGCCAAGAATAAAATAAAGGGACTAAATCGGCACAAGTATAAAAGTATAGGAACGAAATTGGCCATTTTCCCCTAACAATTATTTCTGGTTTCACCACTACTGAAGCCTCATGTTTAAGCTACTGATCAAACTTACAACTCATGTTTAAGATATTCCAAATAGTTATATCTATACAAAAGCCCTTTATGATTTGATCTTGATGTACACTGGCAGTAGTACACAGGCTTAAAGATGCATCATAATATTTTCTTCTGGATTAATGCAATAAATTCTGTTATTCATCACATATACACCACAAACAATGCAGTTCCTTCTTTAAAGAAGTACAAACAATATTCCTGGTTTAATGCATTTCCCTTAGGAGTATAAAAAATATTTGACATGTTAGATCCTAATCAATTGTTTGCTGAAAACAGTAGCAGAATTAGAAAATTTAATTTGAGGGAGTGAAACGCATACACATGTAAATTTTGGAGTCATTATAAAAATTTTGAAAAGTTTCGAGGACAAATAACTTAATGTATATAGGAAATTTTGAAAATTCTCAAACTTTTAAAAGAGAAAGCATGATTTTCTAGAAACTTGGGAGCAAACATATATATATACACATACATATATATAGAAAATTTTAAAATTTTTCAAAATTTTATAGAGGACAAAACATGAATTTCTAGACTTTGTGAGACGGTGCCCCTCCCTGCCCTTTGCTCCGCCTTGACTAAGAACATGCATCCAAGGCAAATTTTTGGGTTTAGGAAGCAGGAGAGATAACTTTGGTGTTTAGCTAACTCTTCTAAGAGGATTTTGTAGCGAGTTATTTGGTGCCAATTAATTTACGTTTCTCAAATTTTAATAGTTCTGTCCTCTATCCTACAACGTTGAAATGAAGTCTAATCACTAAGACTCACCAACATCTCATCAAGAGCTGGTGGACACTCAACATATCATCAAGAGCTGGACAGTGAAGGAAAGAAGCACTGGACATAAACACATTGATGAAATGGTGGCCATTAAGCTACTAATGAGCAAAGCTCTAGTGCTAAACTGGAGAAAGATTGAGATACAAATCCACAACAAGCAAGTTCTCAGCTGCATTTTGTCCAGGAAAGCTCAAGATATGAGATCGGCAACCTTAGTGGAGGACATTTATCAATTAAGTTTGTTGTTTCAAATGTGCTCTTTTTGCTTAGTAAAAAAGAAAGATAATCATGCTAGTATTAGAATTAGTTCATATGCCATAGGCATAATCGAAGATGAGGAACTTTGGATTCCTCAGTGTCTAAGTACACTGCGTGTATAGATCATTCGAGCCTTTGCTCGCAAATGTATAGTTTTGATAATCTATAAAATCACTTATCGTTTCGGCCAAAAAAAAAAAAAAGCTAAAACTCACCAAATGTCATTATTTTCTTTTGAGCTTTTCCCTTCCTTCTTGACTTGTACGTGCAAAAATTACTTCATCGAAAAGGACACGTTAGCTAATTAATAAAATATCACACTATTCTCAAACATATAATAAAGTAGGATTATCAAGATAATCATGGCAATGTCCTGTGCATATATAGCACAAGAGTCATGCTAGTAGAAATTTACAACAAATCCATGGATCCTTTCTGGTTGTCTCAAGAAAACTGTGCCTCAAGTAAGTCAATGACTTTCTTGTCAACTTGGAATGCCTTAGCGAGAACAGCTGGAGAAATGAGAGGATCTGATCCAAAGACAGCATTTGCAATAGTAATGACTCCTGGATTTTGGCTGCCGAAACCAGCAAATGCAACAGCATTCGTCTTCCCAAAATTAAATTGGAAGTGAATCAGACCTTCAGGGAACACGAAAACATCTCCTGGATTCAACGTTTTCGTAAAGAGTTGATTTTTCATGTTATTTGGTGGATTTGAAGTGACAAAACCAACATGAAGAGTGCCCTCTAACACGAATAGGACCTCGGTTGCACGAGGATGGGTATGGGGTGGGTTTAGGCCATGAGGAGCGAAATCAAGACGAGCTAGGGAAACTCCCAAAGTGTTGAGTCCAGCTAGATTGTTGACGTTCACAGCAGTAACATTAGAACCTTGTCGATTTGCTGTATTTCGAGGTTTGTTCAGTCCCCGAAAGAAGAAATCGTTGGCCTTCACAACCTTTGGGTCCTTGCAAATCTTTCCGTTCACAAACACTGCATTTAAAAAACTAGCTGTTAGTAATGTAATAATGAGACAAAACAAACCCAGATTGATTTTTGCATGTCTTATTATCCATCATGCACGATGTTGTGAAAATAATAAATAATAGTAATAAAGAGATAACTTATAAGTCAAGCCAAAACATGACAGGACACGAAAATTGTACTGAGAAAAAGAGAAATGTTTCGCAACATGCTCTGATAGGTACAAGGAATTACCAGCCGTTTTAGGATCATTGATTGCAACACAAAAATCCTGCAAAGGGCTAGGATCAGAAGCGATGGCAAGGGATGAAAATAGTGCCATTGTGGCTATGGTTATCAGGAACGGAGATCCCATGGTAATTGTGGACGAGATCTAGTATTTCTTACACTAACTCTTTGGTTGATGGTTCGAGGGATTTGGGCAAAGATTTGAAGCTATATATAGGCATATTTCATTTGACTATTCGCCAAGTTTATTACTCTATCACATGAAGACGGTTACACCTGATTGACAACTAGGTCTACAGGTTAGGTTGGTGACTTTTTATACTTAAATATTAAGTCACAGCAAGATGAATCTTTTCTCAACAACTAAGTAGATGCATTTATCTAGCTGAGACTCTCAGCTGAACTTTCTTTTTTTCCACCCAAACTTTTCTGGAATCATTTTGTTCTCAATTTTATACCCCAACCGATCCGATCATTTTTCTCCATGGAAAATGATACACTTCCATTGGCACTTTAGCTTCTTTTAATTAAATTGGTTTGGGCAGATAGCGAACGATTTAACAATGGGCCGCATGTTTTTGCATGAAATTTTAGATTTCTTGCCACTCGATTTTTATGGGAGCATGTTGCACCAAATTTATAACCCTATATCTTCTTATGGCTAACATTCTGAGCATTCAATATTGGTTTTCCCTTCCTGTTCCTCTGGAAAAAAAAAAAAAGAACAAGAAAGGTATATACCAATTGAAAAGGTCCCCTATCAGTGTTAATTTCCGGATTAAAGTTTTACTTTGATGGCAAAAAGTTTGAAAAGTTCGTGATCTAATTTTTGAATTCCTCGTGATTCTAGATAATGATTTTTTCCTTTTGAATTTCCTGCAACTGATATCGTGCGTAAAGTCTTCCAACAGGTACTAGTGAGATGCTGTCTTTGAATGTTCTGAGTACAACAAATACTTTGAACTTACTCCTTAGAGAGGCCTAATTGATGCTTAATTGTACATTCTTTTCGAGGGATATGCATAAGGTATTATTGAAAAAAGAGTACTATTACAAAACTTAATTTTATTTAAGCCGCTCAAAAAAAAATTTCTTTTAAATGTTCCACTCTATTTCCTCTTTTTGCAATCAACTGTTGCCTATGGATGATTTGGTGCTTGTTTTTTTGTTCACCTTCCATACTTTTTAATCATTAAGTGAAAATAATTCCCAGGAAGAATAGTGTAGAGAAGTAGCTATGAGGAGCAGCAAAAAATTCAATCATATCTTTTTTAGATTTGGATCCTCTGACAAATTTTTTTTGGTTAAATAAAAGTTTGGGTGGATTCGGATCGTCTGACTAAATATACTTAGACCCTATTTGATAACCCAATTCAACATTTAAACTTAATGGAATCAGATCTTAACATATTCAGACCGTTTGATAACTAAAAATTGAACATCTGAATTAATTAAGTGGCACTGAATTTTCTAGGCAAAACTTGCTTCCAAAATTAAGTGATAAACTATTCACATATCACTAAATGTAATATACACTCAAATGTATTAGATTTAATATTTAACAATTCAATAACTTAATAGATTCAAACTTCAGATTTCAGATTTCAAACTTTAGTTTTCAGATTTCAGTTTTATCAAATACATCTTTAGTTGGATATGCAATAATAAATTAGAGCACTAATCTGATCCAAACTGAAAAAAGGTTTTGTGATAGAACGTACTATCCCATGCCACTGTAATTTTCCATATCACCTAGTCAAACTTTACTAATTGTTTCTAGAAGTTAAGAAGTTAATATTCATGCACTTCTGCCCATTATAAATCCAGAGAAATTTCGTACCACAACTAATCTTGTTTGCAAATTAAGTCTTCTTAATATTCAGTTAGTGGTGTTAGTTGATTTGAAAAGGTCATGATTGCAACTTAAATACCAATACTAATCCAGCTTTTAGGTGATTATTTTTCATGACCTGGTTGGAAATACAGAAAGTAGATTAATTCCAACCACGTTACAGGAAAATCATTCACTTCCAGACTGGCCAGAGGTACTTCTTTGTCTCTTTCTTGAAAATGATATATATATACTTACGTTAAGGAAAAGAGATGCTCGAAAGTCCTTTTGACTGTGTCGACTAGAGGAATAAATATCTCTTGCCTTTTTCTAGGATTAAAATAGATGGATGCTGGAAAGACTTTGTCCCTGATTATCTATATACAATTAAACTGATATTTGAAATTGATTTAGGTTTTAATCAGGTATGGCCACGGTGGCGTCTTAAATTCCAAAATTAGAAGTTGTAAACAATTAACTAAAGAGGGAATAAACCTGATTTAGTTAGTAAGATGATGTCCTAATAAGTAGGATTAATTTGTGTCAAGTTCCATGTGATATGAAAAACAAAATCATTTCATGTACACAAACGATTATAAAGATGTTAAAAAAATGAATATCATGTAATTTTAAACAACAAAAATTTGAATTTACTTAATATGGTTAGATTTTTTTTTAGTAGAAGTGAAATATTTTAGAAACTTAGTTTTCAAAAAAAAAAAAAAGATTTCTTCGCTAGAAATGGGTGACATGAGAAGTCTGGGCAGGAAAAAGACGAATAGAGAAAAATGAAGATAATGGTAAAATCCAAACTTTTGAGAACAGGAAAAACTGACGTGACTTAACAGATGAGGCAAAGTTCAACAAAAGTAACAATAGGGAGAAAAGTGCAAATGACAACAAATGTTGCAGGTTTAGTGATATAACCCTTTTAACACCGACGCCAATCGAGGTGTTAGGTGATCTATTTTCATGACCTGGTTTTTGGAAATAAAGAAACTTCTTTGCCTCTTCTTGAAAATGATACATGCACTTACGTTAAGGATAAGAGATGCTCAAAAGCCTTTCTTGGTAGTTCAACATAAGCAATAAATATCCTCTTTGGCCTTTCCTAGGATAAGGAAAGATACATACAGCAAATTAAGGCTTGATCCCAGATTAGCTATATATAATTAAAATAATATATTTGAAATTAATTTGAATTTTAATTAGGTGTGGTCACTCGTGGTGTTAATGTAAAATATTTTGTTGTATTAATTACTGTTCGTTAGCATCAATTAGTATCTTACCTTGTATAATTTTCTTCCAAATGATCTCGTGTACAAACTGAAGTTGGTTTCCTTGCAACAGCGCTGAAATTGAGGGGATGTTGATTTAAAATATTCTTTTGGGATAATTTCGGAAACCTCCCCTAAGGATTTTAACTATTTCACTTAGTTCCGTTGAAGTTTTAAAAATTACGCTTACCTCCCTTGATTTGACACTTTAGTAACCAAACCTTAAAATAGGGTAAAAAATTTAATGAATACCCAAAAATGTCCTTATTTTATAAAGTTTAATTTATTCTTCTAAACAATTATAAAATAATTTGGCACAATTATAAAAGAAAAAGAGTCTCAAGTTTTTCATGCCAATATTTGTTAATTAATAATTAACTATAACAATAAATCTTTTGATATAATAGGCTATCGTTTAGAGTGCTTTATTAGGGATATAGATTCTTTTTAAGATAAAGAAAAAAGTGCTATCTTTTTTTTAAAAAAAAATTATGGACTATATTTTTTTTGATAAAAGTTTATGAACTAGTTTAGTTATAGAACTACCATAGTTTGGTAGTGATTTGGGGCCATTTATTTTTATTTATTCTTGATTTTGATACAAAAAAAAAAAGAGCTACTAAAATTGGATGATATTAAAAGTGATAAAAAAAATTACTCGTTTAACATTTGATCGAGATAGATATTAGGGATACCATTGATAGTTCTTCTATAATTCTAATGAAATATTAGAGAAATGAATATCAAGGAAAAAGGAAAAAAATTATAAAATATATCCTTTGTAAAAACATGGCAACAAGGGAGTTTTATTAAAATATTAAGGTTAGTATTGTCATTTTTAATAAGCAAGGGAGGTGGGTGTAATTTTTGAAACCTTAAGGGAGCCAAGTGAAATTATTTGAAACCTCAGGGGAGGTTTTGGAAATTATCCCTATTCTTTTATATCAATTACTATACATTAGCATCAATTAGGTTTTAAGTATCTTGTAGAATATTAATCTAGATTCATTGGTTTTAAGTATCATTTTACAAAGCCTATAAATATAGGCATTATGTTGTTGTACAAATCAAGAATTCAGTAAAAATATTCTCCCAATTGAATTCCTCCAACATGTGGCATCTTAAATTCCAAATTAAAAGTTGTAAATACTTAACTAAAATGGAAATCAGTTTATGTAACATATTAGTTTGGGTCTTTGAACTAGAAATGATAGGCGTGCTTATAGTTAGAAGGCTACATATACTATTTTTTTTTTTTCGGGTCTGGAGGCTAATCCCCCCAAGTTGGGCAGAGTTTCGCCCCAAAGATACCCAACAACGGTAACATGTGGGGGTCGAACCTGAGACCTTACTGTAACTACAGACGACCAGTTCCAGCCAACCTACCCACGGGGCGCGGCTACATACACTATACATCTTGCAGTTTTTTTGCTTGTAGTTGACTGCCCGAATTTTTTCCAGTTTATTTTTGGTTGATTCCAAATATTTTCTCATATAGTGGAAATAATTTTTTTTAACATCATGTTAATTAGTTCATTATATTAAAGAAACCCATTATTCTCTTTCTTAGGTCATGTTTGATAACCCAATTAAGCACTTAAATTTAATAGATTCAGATCTTAATATGTTTAGACATGTTTGATAATAAAAAATTGAACATTTGAATTAATTAAGTGGCATTGAATTTTTTATGCAAAATTTGCTCCCAAAATTAAGTGATAAGTTATTCACTCATCACTGAATGGGATATACACTCAAATATATTAGATTTAATAATTAACAATTCAATAATTTAATGGATTGAGATTTCAAATTTCAAATTTCAGATTTCAGTTTTAACGAACGCAACCTTAGTTTAACTAGTTTTAAACCCTAGAGTGTAATTATTCAACAAAGTCCCTGAAAAGATAAAAAGAACCACACTATTACTACGTCAGAGCCCAATTTTGCTAAACAAGAATACTAAGAAATTTCCTCCCAAGCCTTTTCCTGTCAAACACATGACTCTCTTGTTAGAAAAATTGCCAAAATTTGACCAATGATCAGCTATTCTCCTTGGTCAAGTATTTGAGTAGCAATACTCGGACTTGAACAATACGGGGAGTTCCAGCTTTTTTGGGACTTAGCAAGACGTAGATGGAGAGACAATTAGAAGAGTCCAATTGATTGCTCAAGATGCATCAAAGATAACCTTTTCCCCGATCTGCATGGCCAAATCTTTTTGGCATTTCCATTGTAGAGCACCAAACCACCCATGCAATTTACATCCGCGTATCTAATTCCCTACTGCTCAAGTCTGAAGCTTCGTAGGGCAGCTCTACAGGAAGTTAAAGGTTATGTTAATCACCACAAAATGCATCTTTTAATTTAATTCACATATACATTCATAAAACATTGAAAAGTCAAGGGGTGATTAAGTAGGCTTCAACTGTTACCATGTTATTGAAAACTTGAAGATGACTTTGTTTCTAATTTCAACAACCTTGTTATCAATTCAACAACCTTGTTATCAATTCATTTGTCAAATCACATCTTACAACTAATAATTAGACGTAACGTCAGTTGAGAGGTTCAATAGATCACTTAATACAAAAAATTTAGCAAAGCTAGCTAACTATTACCCAATAATAATTGATAATGACAATCCTGACTGGCGCCCCATTATGCATCTCCCGTTGGAATTAATATCCAAATAACTACATTTAATATCACCGCTAAAGTTGGAAAGTCACCCAAAAATTCAACTTTTTCAGCAGAATTTAACAAAAAAGCACAGAACTTTGAACATTCAGTTAATTAACACTTGATTAAATACTTGGATCCTTTATTTGCCCCATTCCCCCAATACCAGTCCTAAAACAAAAATCTACTATGTAATTGTCAGGACTTTGAATTAATGGAAGCAAATCAAGCCAAAAAAAAATTGACACTTTATAATAAATAAGAGGAACTGAACAAAATTTGTATGCAAACATGCTCAAACGTGGTCTTCAGCGATTCAAAACGTATTCGTTCTCGAGTTTATGTACCATGTTAGTTTGGGGCTTTGAACAATGATGGAAGTGTTTATAATTAGAAGGCTACATATATTATAGTGATCATTTTATAAACCTCCTCTGAGGTTTGACATTCTTGAAATTTGAAAAATATTACTTACTTTCCTTATTTTTAACTTTTTGTAACATTATAAATCCATTTTAAAATGTATTATTAGAAAAGCTCATTTTTGGATAGAGAATATGTGTTCAATCCAATATTGCCCTTTTCTTCTGCACCATTTTTGTTTTCATAACAAATGTAGTTTAATCCTTTAAACTTTTAAAAACTTCATTGATATCGCTTTGTAGTTAAGAATTATAGGATATTAACAATATTGAAAAACATTTTAATAGTTTTCATGCCATTAGTTGGCACAATAAATATTAAATATTGAAATTCAAAAACACTTTTCAGAAAACATATTGAATGATTTTGTAAACATAATTTAAATCTGTACATCAATTCTGCTGTTCAAATTGATGTCTCTGGAAACCGGAAGGCTGTTGTTATCCATGTGCCATACAGACTCAGAAAAGCTTTCCGCAAGATTCACGTCAGGCTTGTCAGGGAGTTGGAGAAGAAATTCAGTGGCAAGGATGTGATTCTGATTGCCACCCGAAGGATACTGAGGCCCCCAAAGAAAGGATCCGCCGTTCAACGACCCCGCAGCCGGACTTTAACTACAGTACATGATGCCATGTTAGAGGATGTTGTTGTCCCTGCTGAGATTGTTGGGAAGCGCGTTAGATATCGCATTGATGGATCCAAGATAATGAAGGTCTTCTTGGACCCCAAGGAAAGAAACAATACTGAATATAAGCTGGAGACTTTTGCTGCAGTTTACAGAAAGCTTTCAGGCAAAGATGTTGTGTTCGAGTACAATGATGGAGCCAAGGGGGGCAGAGGGGGGCCATGGCCCCCCTAAGTTTTGAAAATTTTAATTCATAATATGTAAATATATGTATAAGACAAAGTTGGCCCCCTAATTTTTTACAATTTTAGTTTATATTATGAGAGTTTATATATATAGATATATATATCTCTCTGTGTGTGTATATGAATTAGCCAACTTTGATTTAATTTTTTCTTCAAAAAAAAGTTATTTATTTTTTTATTGTGCTAATTATTTAACATTCAAAAAATTAAACATATAATTTGATAATCCATAGTAAATTGACCCAATTTTATATATTATAATAAAGGACTCAATTCATAATTATCAATGGGCTAAAACAAAAATAATTACTTCATTGGTCCATATACAAATATACAACTTAACCTAATTGATAAAAAATTTAAAATTAGTGATCTATACTCTTGTTGACTTATATACAAATGTACAAATAATTACTTGAAGGCTTTGTGAAAACAAGAAATTGAGCGTCTATTCTGTTGTTGACAGATTGATTACATTTGTTCTCACTCTTTCTATATCAACTACAACTATAGAACGGACATTTTCAATTATGAATATAATCAAAACAAATATCCAAAACAAGATAAAAAATAATTTCTTGAATAATTATCTAACAATGTACATAAAAAAAGGGAAGTTGTTCAAAAATTTAGTATTGATTCAATTATAGATGAATTTAGTTCTATGAAAGAACGTAAAACTCAGTTTACTTTTAAAAAAAGAGGTTGAAATTCAAGGTATGCTAACATAACTTTTATCTTTTATTAATTGAAAATAGTTATATTTTTGTTTTTGCACAAGTGACATATTGGAGCATTTTCTCATAATGTACAATTTGGGTAATTTGTGATCTTATAAGATATTTAATTAAAGGTTATTTCTTATCCTAATTTTTGTTATGACTATGCTGCATATTTATGAAATAGACATACCTTTATAATTAAAATTAATATTTGATAAAATCCTGGCTCCATTCTATAGTCTATAGAATGGACATTTTTAATTATGAAGATAATCAAAACAAAACTCCAAAACAAGATAATGGATAATTTCTTGAATGATTGCCTAACAATGTACATAAAAAAAGGAAGTTGTTCGAAAATTTAGCATTGATTCAATTATACATGAATTTAATTCTATAAAAGAACGTAAATCTCAATTTATTTTTAATAAAAGAGGATGAAATTTCAAGGTATGCTAACATAACTTTTATCTTTTTTTAATTGAAAATAGTTATATATTTGTTTTTGTACAAGTGACATATTGGAGCATCTTCTCATAATGTGCAACTTAGGTGGTTTGTGATATTATAAGATATTTAATCAAAGGTTATTTCTTGTCTTAATTTTAGTTATGACTATGTTATATATTTATGAAATAGATCATACCTTTATAATTAAAGTTAATATTTAATATTTTAAGATGTCATATATTTAAATAAATGAAAATTATTTTAAACATAACATATTAAGGTAATTTTGTTCGAAAAAATTTTGGACCCCCCAAGGAAAAAATCCTGGCTCCGTCACTGTTCGAGTACCCATTGACAGAGCCTTAAAAGTAGTTGCAGATGATTTGTTGTAGATCTTTGTGATCCACGAGGCCCAATTCGTTCTGATCAATCATTTGAAATTTTGACTCCATATTTTGTGATTAAATAGGCAGCGAACTTTATGCTTGCTATCAAAAAAAAAAAAACACATAATTTAAATTTTTCCTAGTTTTCTAAAATTCTAATAATTTGAAAAACTCCTCAAGTTGACTGTAAACACTTCAAAGTTAATAATATTTTTTGGCTTGAAAACACCTTAAATATACTCTTAAAAATAAATTATTAATACCTTAAAACACCTACTATTACTCCCTTCGTCTCATTGAAAGTGTCATATTTTTCTTTTTGGGCTGTTCCAAAATGTTTGTCATGTTTGACATTTCTAACTATTTTATACTCTGAAATTTCCCTTATGTCCTTTATTAATGATGCATAAAGACAAATATGATGGGATTGCTTTCTACTTTTTACTTTGATTGACGGGATTTTTATATAAGTGCATGTTTAATTCCGAATTTTACCGGTTTAGACTGCAAGTATACAGGTCAATTTAGTAGTTTTGGAGCAAATATCGGGTCGATCCCACAAGGAGCAACTTAAACAAGTACTAGGTTCTTTACTTACTCTATTATTTAGACTAACTAATAATTAAAGCAAGAGAATCTATAACTACTACTACCTATAAGTCTTAACTAAACAATTGCAAGATAACAAATGGAGAAAATTCACTAAAAACTTGAGTCTAGGGATGTAGATTCCACTTATGGCATAAACAACACAAATGAATAAATTTACCTCTTGTTACAACCCTTGTTTAACTAGGGATTCATTTCCTATTTTACCAAATCTCTTTCTCATGATAAAATGGCCTAAAATAGTCTAGTTTTCCCTATTCTCATGGTGAAATACTAGTTCTACTCTTGTTTCCTTCATGAAATGCAAGTTTAATCCACTTAAGTGTACCTCTATTCTCATGAGTCTACTACTTAAGCTCTACTCATGTTGTTCCATCATTATTACCAATTTGCATTGAATAATAACAACTAAGAGCTTGTTATTGGTGATCAAGCAACAACAAGGGCTAAGCATGCACAAGTAGACAAGTTAATACAAGATGTAACAAATGTAAATCATATCCACTTCATATCAAGTAGTCATAAGCTTCATCTACTTCTTAGATCTAGAAATTTAGCTACTCATGTAAGATATAACAAGAAAACACATAGTTTCATTGCATGAACACATCATGAATCACAAGTAAAAGGTAGATTAAAGAAAGCTTAGCCAATGTTAATGAAGAAGCTCCCAATGATCTTCAATTTCTTCAACAAAATGGTGTACAATGAAGTCTCCAATTATTCTCCACAAAAGTTACTAGCCAGAGAGAACAAGACAAGACTAACTTCTAAGTTCTAATGCTAAAATCTGATATCAACTACTTCTACTATCTTCTACTCTTCTCTAATAATGTCTTTTTCTCCCTTCCTTTCCAAATTTGCCCCTCATTGAAATCTTCACATATTGCTTGTTCAAATGTACAAGAGGTCTGCCAGCTTCCAGCAGAAATTAAGTGTGAAACATGAGTCAAAAAGTAAGTATGAACTAAGGACAAGTTGTTCTGCAAGTTGCAGAGGAGAGAGAAAGATTCGAGGCCTAGATCCGAGGGGTGAAATTGATCCGAGCTCGGATCCCTTCCTTCAGTCTTTTCTTCACCATTCTTCATGCAAGATTCGAGGCCTTCTTCAAATCCATCCGAGCTCGGATCGTCTGGCCCTCGGGTCCACTTCTCCAGAAGATTAGACGAGGACTCGAATCACTGGGGATGAGACTGGATCCGAGCTCGGATCCCTCTCCCCTATTTCCATCTTCAAATTCTTTTCTCTTTCGCTCGATTTTCGCTCCTTGTTTCACTTGTCCGTTGTCCTCCAACTAGCATCTTGCCTCTTCTTTATTTTATGTAAGTGTTTCATGCCTTGATAACCTACAAAATATCACATGTTTATGCATTAATCTACTCATTTTGTAAGTCCCGATCACTAAACAAAACTTGAAGCAATTTGCACCAAAAAGAGCTTAAGTACGACTATAATCCTCTAAAAATATGGCAAAAGCTCGTGCAAAACTGTACAAAAATATATACAAAATATTCACTTATCAAACTCCCCCACACTTGAATCATTGCTTGTCCTCAAGCAATGCAAGAAACCACTCAAACAACAATTCAAGTGCCAAATAGAAAATATGCTTTTTCAAATTCACTTCTCACAACTTGGCTATTAATCACGATGCAATTCTTCAAAATACACTCAATACTCATAATACTCAATAAAGGGGAAACAATTATGCATAAATTTAACCACATTCAAATCATTCTCTCACCATAATTTGTCCTCACAAATAACCGACTCATATAGTCACAAGGTAATACTTTCCTTTATATTCCATTTTTTTTTCAAACTTTTACTACAGGAGGGTATCATAAATATATGCTAAATGCCAATACTTGAACATTGCAAATGCCTTTTTACGCAAAGGTCGACACTTTTAAGTGAAAATCCCCAATTACTCCGCACTTACATATCAAGGTCACAACACCTTTTTATCCCAAGTACTTTTTTACGCGAAAATCAACATTTTTAGATGGGGATTCCCGGTTGCTCAATACTTAAGTAGTCGGTGCAACTTTATTGCTCTCTCTTTTTCTTTCTTCTTCTTTTTCTCTCTTTTTTTTTTCTAGAACATATATATATGTATATATAACTCTCTTTTATCATGGAAATGGAAAAACATTACCAATTAAACTATATCAATCACCTATTTGTAAATCAAAGTGAAGGGAGAGAACTTATTAAAGATAGAAATAGAGGCATAATTGTCCTCACTTTATTAAATATACTTCCTAAAGTGCACTTATCATAATCACATAATACTAATCACAAGTCACGAAAGAAATGAATTCTTCAAAATCATATTTAAACTGGTTCAACCATTAGGGAAATTTGACAATCCATCATAGTTTCTGGGTCATAGTGCAATTTTGGAAAAGATTTTGAAAAAATTTGGGCAGAGTTTCTGACGGGATTTTGATATACCTACAAGTTAAAAAATCTGATTTACACCCATTTCACTGCAAGTATATAGGTCAACTAGTAGTTTAGGGCATATATCGGGTCGATCTCACGAGAAAAATTGAACAATTACCGGTACTACTAAAACTTTTCTATTATTTAGACTATCAATGAATTATAAGAAATGAAACCTACTGAACTTATGCAAAATAACAAATGAAAGCTCCTTAGGTTATGGTATCCCTTACTACTCATGCAAGTGCTATATTTGGATCATTGAGTACTACTATCTAGGCTAGTTATGGTGTAATTTCCTTATGCATATGAATCCTACTTTCGTAGTGAATCAATTATACTCATAACTAATCCATAGCTATTCTCATGGTTATGAAATTAGCTACAAGTTAATTTCTTCAATGAAATTATATGAAATGAATCACTAAAATCACATAGGTGCACCTCTACTCTCGTGAGTATACTCCCTATGTTTAGCACTTCTTGAACCAGTGTTAAATCTCAATTTTCATTGCAGAAACAACACGTTAGATAATCACAATCAATGGTACCAGATTAATCATGATTTAAAGAGATAAAGTGCTAAATAACTTTATCAAATAATAGCAATCAAATAGCCAAATAATAAATACTAATAATCATAGGAAGTTCAACCAAACCCAAGGCATAAACTTTAAAGATACATAATAAACACAAAATCTAGAACTTGCATATTAATTAAACTTGGAATCAAGTACAAAAGATAAAGAGTTGGAGAAGAGATAACCCATGTCACTTGAGCTTCAACTCCTCCTTCTTCATCTCCATCTTCATCCTAATCTAACTAATATACAAGAAGGATGAACTAACTAGCTAAACTATCCTACACTAAGGAAATGGAAGAACTACATTTCTGCAGACTCCAAGCTTCTCCCGTTATGATCTCTGACCTCTATTTTCTCTCTGCCTATAAACTGATCAAAAGCTCCATTTTCCACCGTTACATCTCCTCTTGATTGATTCTCAAATCTTCATTTTGTTAAGAAAGTAAAAAACAATGGTTTTTGACTTGGAACTTTGGCTATACCTCTTCCTTTTTGTCTTCTGAAGCATGTGCAGCCGAATTCCCTTACCAAAAATAGCTGGAAAGTGGTGTGAACATAAGAGAAATGACTGAGCAAATTGCAGAATTTCGACTATGATAGGGTGATAATTGTTAGTAATTTTATTGTTAATTTCCCCTTTGTCCCTGCCAAATATTGTTTTAATTGTTAACATATACTTATATTTAGTATTTGGATTTAATTTCAGGAAGTGGGTCAAAAAAGTACTAAAAAGGAGATCTTCTCGAGACAAATACTTCACACGGGGGAGGCTTCTAAAAGCTCCACGAACCTGGCCCACAAGGAGAGAAGAAACGGATTCTCTTTTCTTTTTGTTGATGAAGAGTTACCTTGTACGAGGAGTCCTACTAGCTGGAGGAAACGAAATAGAAGGGAATTCCTCGATAGTGCTTGAACTTTTTCCCGGGGGTTGCTGTTTTTTTCCTTATCAAGTGGGGGCCACATAGAGAAAGGGGGGAATTGTGGTTAGATTGGAGTTTTTCGTTCTTGGTTCCTTAGTCTCGTTTTTGCCGCTTTTTTTTGCTTCTTCTTTATCGGTCTCTTCTATGAGAACCACTAGAACATAGCTTGGTTAGTACTATTGATTATTAGGAGAATAGCTTTGACTATTTGATTACTTAGCGGAAAACGTGATGGCCTTGACCTCAATTAAATTACGTGGATATTTTCTCATGAGGCATGGCTAAGTTTTTCATCTAGTCGAAGGTCAACTTGAAGACTCAGTTCTAAATATCTGTGAGATCGAATTATTTTACTTATTTCTTTTATTCATTGGTATTCGTACGTTTTCTGGTTTAATTGCTTATGATTATTTTGTTATTTGAATGTCAAGGGTCCGATATTCAAATTAACCTAATAATCTACTGTCATATTAATTGATTGAATCCGTAATTGTTCTATTGATTAATACCAGTGGCGACTAGCGTGATTGGTTTCATGTTAGCGAAACGTATGATCTAATTTAAACAAACCCTTGTAGCATGTTTATTAGTTAGAATTGGGCTTTTCTAATTCTTAATACAATTGAGGAATTAAATCCTACGGTCGTGCCTAGAATTATTTCTTGATTAGAGAAATAGTTAACGGTCGTACCTTGACTATCGAAAAAGTAAGGAAAGGTTGGTTGTTTATCGCGTGTATGACAATTATAACCAATCTAGTAATGAATAATTGAATTATCTTTGCATCGATGATCAGTTGAATGGACCGTGTCTGAAAAGTTGCACCTTTGGCTAGAGTCGTATTGGTTATTGATTAATTCTTGTTTATTTTTATTAGTTGTTTGATTAGTTAGTAATTAGTTATTTTATATTCTCCAAAAATCCCCCATACTTCGGACTCTGGAAGAAACGAATTATCCCCAGTCCCTGCGGATTCGACCCTACTCACTGCTATATACAAAATTTGTATTTTTCTTGAGTAGATAATTATTATTGCACAGGCTCAACAACCTGTCAATTTTTGGCGCCGTTGCCGAGGACTGGTGCCTGATTAATTTGTTTCATTTTGAGTTCATCTTTTTTTATTTTTTTTTATTTTTGCTCTTATTTTTTTATATATAGTTTACGGCTGTTAACATTTCGTATTTTGGTGATGTACTGGATTTTATTTCTAGAAGGGGTTATGAGACCCGTGCTTTTTCTAATGATCAATGGGCTGTTGCAAATTGTGAAATTTATTTTGCCTCAGATCATTCAACCGACATGTACTTCACATTTCAAGATGGCCTAAGTGCTCCAATCGATACTTTTGGAGATTTTTCACCTCAATATCAAACGTGGTATGACCCTTATTCAAACGGGTATGATCAAGGATGGTGGGATAATTCTAATCTTAATTATGAACAAGGGCCAATGAATTTTTAACAGCAAGAGTCTCAACAACCATCATCCATGTTAGGTAGGTCTCTTGAAGAAATGATTGAATTATTAGCTACTAACACATATCAATTTCATCAGGAGACACAAGCGAGCATACGTAACCTGGCAGATCAAATGGATCAATTGACATCTAGGATAACGCAATTGACTTCTGGAATGAGTGAAGAATTGCCCTCACAAACTATTATCGACCATGAGGAAGATGAGAGTGCAATTATCCTGACAAATGACAAGGTACTACGAGAATCTCAAGAAGAAGGATCTAAAGATGCAGTTGAAAAGAAAGTTGAAGTGCATGAAATGAGACTCCAACATCAAATGGTTCAAGTGGATGAATCCAGTAAACAATCTCCAAATGCAGTGACATCTCCTCTATTCCTTAATCAATATTTTTCTGACTTTTATTCTTTAATTCCTATTAGTGAGATTGAATTTATTATACCAGACGATTTTGAGTTTCATGACAGGAATAAGTTAAGAGTCACGATGGCAAAATATCTCAAACCAATAAGTGCTCGTGATGGAGGAGTGAGTGAAGAATTAAGATTCTTGTTGACTTGTTTGGCGTCATCTACTAATCCATGGAAAACCGTAGCTCGTGTGTTCAAGAATTACTCTATTTACGAGAGATATCAGGATTACACAGAAAATGAAACACTGAAACAAGTTACACGGTTTTATCCTCTGTGAATAAACGGGACAATGTCTAGCCAAAGACATTAAAGAAAGACGCTGCTTGGGAGGCAACCCTGATTACAGTATTAGTGTGGTCATTTTTCGTTACTTTGCAATTTTTCAGTTCTATTTTTCTAATTTAATTGCTTTTGTGGTGATAAACAGAAGACTAGGGGTTCCAAGGTGTGTCCACGCCTTGGAAGGGGTACACCA
The DNA here is from genome assembly GCF_003713205.1 of Coffea eugenioides. Taxonomy (NCBI): domain Eukaryota; kingdom Viridiplantae; phylum Streptophyta; class Magnoliopsida; order Gentianales; family Rubiaceae; genus Coffea; species Coffea eugenioides. The sequence goes on from NC_040044.1 coordinate 10,814,396, forward strand.
GGTACCCTGAGCAAATTGGAGACTAGCAGTTCTAGGACGTGCCCACGCCTTGACAGAAATTCTTTTGGACATTGTTAAGTTATGATGGTCAGACGACCATATCCTCCAAGGCGTGCCCACGCCTTCCAATCCTTCCGGTAACGAAAGTCAAAGAGAAAAAAAAATTATTTGACCAGGACCTATCCAAGCCTACTTTTCTCTTTTCTCTTAGTATTCTGTTTGTCCCTTTCCTTTCTCTTTTCTCGTTATTTTTTTTAGTTCAAGTCATCTTTTCAATTTTCTTGCTGGTCTGCCGCCGCTTCACCTTGCGCGCCGCCGGTGCGGCCGCGGGTCTCTCTCACTATCTCTCTCTCCCACCACCACTCCATTCTCATTTAGGTGTCGTCGCTCCCCCTCTCCACTCCGCCGCCGACAAGATCTGACGAGCACCGCCCAGCCTCATGCAGCTCGCCAGCCGCGCGGCACAGCCGAACAGCGCGCTTCAATCGCATGCTCCAACAGCACGAGCAGCGCGCACTTACGCGCTTCACCTGAGTCTCACCAGTGCGCGCATCTCCTGCGCGCGACAGTCTGCGGGCACCTTCTCCACCGCGCACCCTTTTCGCGCGAGCCTAGCCCCAGCGCAGTCGCGCGCCCGCCAGCCCTCTCTCGCGCTCAACAGTCAGCGAACGCCCCTTCAGTGCATGACCAGCACAGACCAAGAGCGTGAATCTCCTGCGCGTACGACCCGCCCTAGCAGAGCCTGCGCACGCCGCGATCCCATCAACCGCGCGCCTTGCCCAGCACACACACACCTCCCTCGTGCGCCTCTCTTGCCGTACGTCTCCACCGCGGTCTCCTCCAGCGTGGATAGAAAGTGGTACCTCTGTTTTACTCTATTTTTGCCACTAGTCGTTGAATTTGGAATCTGTACTCTATTTGACTCAAATTTGGACTGAAAATATTCGTGGGCTTTGGTGGATCTGATATTTGGTACACGTGTGACGCCAGTGGGGCATCTTTGTGTCGGTTTGCTTATTCTGGTTTTGGTGGGGTCACTGTGTTTCTTTTCGCTATTGGCTCTCTGACTGTTGGGTATTATCTATCGACTGTGATCCCCTGTCCCACTTTGGTAGCTGCCTAGTTGCTTCTCTGCTTATTTATTCTCATTTCTGTGGGCTCTGAATGCCTCCGAAAAAGGAAACTACTACTGGGCCGTCTGGGTCCCAACCTCGTAAGAGGCGAGCCCCAATCCAACCTCCCACTCGATCCCTCTTAGGTCTATCCAAAAGCACTATATCTCCTAGGGATTGGGGGGAGCCTATTACTGATCTTACACGGGAACAAAAGGACCGATTGAATAGCTTGATTCCACGTCCTTTCGCTCCGTGTAAGTATTTTCATGCCCCAACTCTGGATCACTTGCAAATTGCCCGAGAGGTTGAACAGTTGTTCTCGGCAATTGGGTGGGGGCGATATCTGACCATTGCCTATCCCACATTTGAAGAATTGTGTTATGAATTCTACTCCACTTTTGAGTTCACTACAAACGAATCCATCACTTTGGATGAGCCGGGGTGATTAAATTTAGATTAAAAGATACCCCTCAGGATATGTCTATTAATGCCTTTAATCTAACTTTGGGGTTTGTGAGTGAGGATACCCTTTCCTCCGGGACGTACATCAACAGTGTCTGTGATTACACTAGACCCTTTTCTAGTGATTACATTGACATATGGAGGGAATGGTCCACGGACCGCCAACTCTATGATCCGAGTCAGTCCAAGACCTCTTATCTTAAGGATCCGATCTTGAAGGTTATCCACAGGTTCTTGACTTATAATTTCTCGGGTCGAAAGGACTCCTCCGGTACCCTTACCAAGGTTGAGTTCTATTTCCTTTGGTGCATGCGCAACAAGGTGCAGGTTAATTTTGGGTGTTGGGTTGCCACTCAAATGCAGTCCGTCATTCAGAAGCGGCATAAGCCGGTGATTATGGGGTCGCTGATTACTCACTTGGCCATTCGGTTGGGATTACTTGACCTCGACAAGGAACACAAGTTCGCGCTAGCTCGTGAGATTGAGCCATTGGATCTGCGTAGCTTAGAACGGATAGGGCTTATTTTCAAAGTAGGAGATGTATACCAGATGACGCTCCCTGGTGATGGCGGGTCACGACCTCGGGCTCCTCCGACTGTGCCCCCTACTGATCCACCACCACACACTGATCAGGCGGGTTCATCTTCTTACCACGCCCCTCCTGCTTGGGATTTCCAATACCATAACCTCCAAGATTCCATCCATGAACTAGGTGACCAAGTTGAGAGACTGGATGGCCGTCTTGCCGCGCTACAGGTCTTCGCCCGTATTCAGGCAGAGAATCAAGCGGCTTTCTTTACTCATAATGGATTTACTCCGTCTCACCCCCCTCGGCCTTAGTGTCTCGCTGCACCCTCTCGGTGGTCAGGGAAGTTTCTCTCCTTTTCTCCTAATACTTCATTTGTCTTTTCTACATTGAGGGCAATGTAGGTTTTAGGTGTGGGGGAAGTGGTTCCTATTATTTCTTTTGGTTTCCATTCTTTCTTTTGTCTTTGCTCTTAAAAAAAAACTGAAAAAAATGAAAAAAAATGAAATGAAAACATGATGAAAACAATGTAGTTAGTCGGCTTTCTGTTCATTTCTATGTTTGTTAGTACTGAAACATGTTGCTATGACGAATTATACAATCATGGTGCGCAGGTATGTGGTCAAATATGCTAGTTGGGCATTTTGTTTTTCCTGGGCAATATCGTTGAATGTTGAGTGTGCTGGACTTGACCCATTCTTGTAACTTTTGGGAGCTTTTGAGCCATGCTTGAGCACATTATTCTTGTTTGCTCTATTTTTGTTTGATTGAGTGGGTATCACACATGGTATTGGCATTCTAGAACTTGCTATTTTGTACATGTCGAGACCACATTTTGTTGAATTGGATGCATTTGAAATGATAAGCGCATTTAGGATTTAACCTTCTTTAACTTTCTACAAACCATGCCTTCATCTTGTCTCCCAATAGTGAACCAATTTGAGCTTTTATCCTTTTATTTTGTTTGTTAGCCGTGTTTGATAACCCAGGACCCTTTTAGACTTTCTTGTTCAACCTTGTGTCATTAAGAGATGTCTGAAATTCATTACTTGTGCAAGGCAAATAAATCTATGGTCGCAAGTGGTGTCAGAATAGATGTTGTATGGTGCTGTTTCTGTATATCTGAGATCGAAAGAAAAGAAAAAAAAAAGAAAAGAAGAAAAAAAAGGGGGAGAAATTGTCAATAAGATGGTGAACAGCAGACTCTGGCTTACATGGCGTGCCCACGCCTTGTAAAACGGCCTCTATTAAAAAAAAAAAGAAAAAAAAATTTGGCGACACCTGCACAGTGGTTATAGCGAATGAAACTGCCTTGTTTGTGAAATTCCTCCGGTGAAGCATTGTGGTTATGTGGTGGATATTGGACATTCTCTTGACACATTACGCCTTATTTTTACCTTCTTACCCCGCCTTTTACCTAAGCCCATAACAACCCTATCAAAGTCCCTTTGATTTGTGTATTTAGTTCACTTTTGAGTGGTGGAGATGTGAGAATCTATAACTACTACTACTTACAAGTCTTAACTAAACAATTGCAAAATAACAAATGGAGAAAATTCACTAAAAACTTGAGTCTAGGGATGTAGATTCCACTCATGGCATAAACAACACAAATGAATAGATTTACCTCTTGTTATAACCCTTGTTTATCTAGGGATTCATTTTCAATTTTACCAAATCTCATTCTTATGATAAAATGGCCTAAAATAGTTTAGTTTTCCCTATTCTCATGGTGAAATAATGGTTTTACTCTTGTTTCCTTCATGAAATGCATGTTTAATCCACTTAAGTGTACCTCTATTCTCATGAGTTTACTACTTAAGCTCTACTCATGTTGTTCCATCATTATTACCAATTTTCATTGAATAATAACAACTAAGAGCTTGTTATTCCGGTTGCTTGCTTGGTAAAAAATGTGGGAACTTGTGCCCAGGCAATTGCGTACATTAAACAAGAAGACCATATGGGGAGCAGCTTTAGAGTTTTCTTTACTTCTGTATGCTTACTCCTGGAGGAACCTGAGATGATATTGTCCTTTGTATCATCTTTCTTTGCATGCAAAACTTTGTTGAGAAACCTGATGAGGAAATTCTGCATTAATTAAGGTTTTTGTTTATAAATGGAAAAAAAAAGGATATAACTTTGAGAAGAAGAACCTTACGTTCCTATTTTCATCATGCATTACAATAAAGCAGTTCCAAACGAAAAACTATCTAATCCATCAAGTGATGGCACTTAAACTTATCCTGCTCTGATAAGCATGTTTCTTACTCGTGAGCTTGAATGATTTGTTGAGGATTATTTTGCGAAGCTTCTTGATCGTCTTCATACGAGCAAGGGCATGTATCATCTCTTCTAATAGCAAAGCGGTAAGTTCTATGTCCCAGTAAAAGTAGGATGAGCCCAATTACCATTGCTAGACATGGAATTCCAAAACCAATTCCCCACCCTATATTTTCTTGAATGTAGGGTAAGATCAGATATGCTAAAGCAACACCTAAAGACAATCCAAAAAGCCACCAATTGAAAAATGAGGTATTGGCTTTGCTTTCTTCTTGATGTTGTCGATCAAATTGATCAGCTCCGAAGACTTGTATGGTGGATTGATATCCTTGCGCCAATGCTACCAAGTATAGCGAGACGAAAAATAAAACTTGCAGTTCAGTAGATGGGACAGCTGCAATCCTGCTCGTTTCTTGATTGTTTGAAATAAGTTCAACTGCTAGGGTCGAAAAGCCGAGTCCCTGTTCGTTCCATTCATCATTAAGAATGCCAAATGCAAATGAGACATTTTCTATATGGTTTGAAGATAGATATTTCATGGTACATTGTGTTTAGAAGCACAAAGTATATTAAAGCAGGAAGGCTATAGACACAAGCGGATTCGTATCTGGGACAGACATGATTCAATTTCAACATGTGCTAATGTGTAAAGAATGATCGACATTTGAGATCGAACTGTTTTACTGACGATGTATAAGGAATATTTATGAGTTATAGGACAAATTGCTAAATACCCTGTGGTTTTAGCTATTACTACTTGACCCTTCTAACATTTTAAAATATCCACATATTAGATATTACAGTTTTATGTAAAGTGAAAATTTGATAGAGAATAGTATCCATAAAATTGTTAGTTGAAATAGCAATATTGCCTCTTACTTAAGTAATAAACATAATAAGAGGCTAAACACTTTGCATAAAATTATAAGAGAGTAAGTGAATATATACAAAAAAAATAAAACGATTAGAATACCACGAACAAATCCACTATGAATACCAACCACAAATGCTTACTAATCTTGGCGTCTATTTACAATTTTCTCTCTTTCATTACTCTTAAACAGTTTCTTTGCATCTATTTTTGTTTTCAATTTTTGGTGGGTATTAGCAAATTGAAATTGTCAAACAACAATTTCAGTGATGATTTTATTGTTAAACTAAAATTAAGGGTGGGAATAGAAGAGGGACTAAATAACTTATGATTGTTGTGGAGAAAAATATTCTTAGTATATTTATAATTGCGTTGTGTTTCTATTTTCATTCGTAATTATTGGCGATGGCATTCCTACAGAGACAAAAATTGACTAATTTTGAATTCCATACTGATGAAGTATATTAGGTGTTGGTATTTGTGGCGATAACTTAGAATATTTTGTATTAGAAATGTGGTAGCCATGAAATTGCAGTTTAGAGATATTGATGAATTCAATATTTGTTTGGTGTTAAGCAAAATTTGAGTTTAATATGAGATTGTAAACAAGCTTTTGGCATATGATGTAGTATTTTTAGTTGATTCAATGGTTTGCACTGGAAGTCTTTAAGTAAAAGAGGGATTTTGGAGCAAATATAAGTGTTTATTTAATAGTGATTTGGATGTTAATAGGTAATTAAACACAGGTGATAGCAAACAAGGGTCGATAAACGAAATAGAGACAATTTGAAACATTTTTTTCCTTTTATTTTTATTGTGAATTATAACCTAAAGGTATTCTGGGATTTTTCAGAAAAGGCCTAGCCTTCTCGACCTACAATGTTACTTAAATAATGAAAACAAGATAGGCTGAGTGTAATATTTAAAACTGAAGGGGAACTAGATGCAATTGTGAAATTATCCCATTAGAATTGACCCCATTCATCAGCTCGGTTGGTTGCACGTAACTAGAATTTTAGGTACCATCATTAAGGCATTAAGCATACCCAAGTTGACAACACATCTGATCTACTTTTGTGGATTTTGAAACGATAACAAGGAAGTGGACATGAAAATTGGAGTAGAGACACATGTATAGTTGTCTTAAATTGCAAAATACTGGTCCCAAGCGAAATAGGGACAGTGGGTTGCAATTGCAATCATAAGAGTCAAAATCTTGGCATGGCTGAAAAAGAAACATAAAAAAGAAAAAAGATCTTGGCCTTGTAAGAGAAGTAAGTTGACCAGATGACCTAGATTTGCCTCTCATCTAAAATGTAATCTGTCTGGGCATATGTGGTGGGAGTTCGTCCCGCACCAACTGCCTGTGCTTGGTACGCAGACAAACTAGTTAACCATGCATACACACCACGGCCACATGCCAAACCAACTTCACATAGTTTCAAGTCTCATAATTGATGCGATTACCAACTCCAGTGGCAGAAATAGATTGATAAATTAACATATATAGGCCACATAAAATTGTGTGTTTTACGTGAATTTCCCTAATTATTTGCCAGATTCACACTGCCATTAGGCACTGTGAAATTTTCCTATGAAACGTAAATGAAGGGACAAATGGAAAAAACAAAGGCAAGTGAGAAGTCTAGCACAATTAACTAAAAATTGTTCGAATGGAAGAGTTAGGGGGGAGGAAGAAGTAGAAAGAAACAAACCAGGATGTAGAGGATGGAAGAAATGATGTTCGTTTGATAGAGGCCAAGAAATGAATCGGCAACTATTGCTCCAAAAACTGGCATCAAGGATCCTAAACCTGTCCACAAATTTACATTTCCAGCTGCAATTGCCATGGACTGTCCAAGCGGCCCCGTCAGATAGTTTACGAGATTGCATTCTATCCCGCGAAATGCAAACCTCTCAAGACTTCCACCACCTGTTCAGTTAATGCGGAGTTACTCCCTTTCATCAAATTTCCAATTCAAATAGGTGTGCCCACCAACTTATGAACCAACTAAACTAATCAAAACCGACTGAGGAAAATTAGGTGAAAGATATAAAATTTTGTTTTTGATCTTTCTAAAGGCAGGAAGTTACAAAATCCTGTTACATTATGGCCCAATTCAACGTCTAGATTTTGGAGTCTAATTTGAGTCATTAATGCAAATAGCAAGTCTGAAATTTCTAGAGCTTCAACTCTATAAATCCTCTATAAATATTCATGGTCCTGCATTTTTTTTTTCACTTTGCTACTATGGATTTAAAAAAAGAATTCAAAGAAAGTAACAAAAAAAAGATTCAATAGAAAGGAAGAGCTATGAAAGAATGGTACTTAAATTCATCTATACACTACTCTTTTGCATACCAGACACATAAAGATATCATATTTAACCTTGTTTCCTGACCTAGGATTAAAGATGCTGATCTCCACCCTCCTGATTTGGATCGCTTAGACGGATAGCCCCTGTAATCCACATAACCTTCCAGCACTTCATCATCATCCCTGACCAGAAGAGGAGTGACAGCTTCCAAGTTTCTGCTTCCCTTAGCTGTGGAGATCGCCATGTGAACTCAACTTAACTATCTTACAAATCAAACCACGAAATAGTGTAACCTTATTCCTACATATGCATGTATGCTCTTGATCAAATACCCCAAACTCTTTCTATTCACTAATATGCTGCATGTGTTTTCCTTTCTACTTACAAATTTCTAGATGGGGAAAGGAAGTGAAGTGAACATAGATCTTCACTACTTGGCTGTATCGAGATTGTCTACTGATTGGTTTCTTTGATAGTAAAGAAGATAGTCCAAGTGCACGCCAAAACAAATTAGAAAAATTACATTTTAAATGAGCATCTTCAGCACTCACCAATGAAGAGCAAATATGTTAGCGTGCGCGACAAAAGGAGATATACATCAAATCACCAATAATTCAATCGATACTAAGTTCAGAAAAAGACATACATGAAGGTTATAGTATCAACCAACGTCACTTTTCAACTTCATGTACTATTAATCAACTGTTAGTTGGAGTTTGAAGATAATGACTATATGAACAAGTCATTAAGGAAGAAACTTGATGTGTGCAGAGTTATAATTTATAAAGGCCAAGCTTATAAATCAAAGAAATTCATATATTTTGAACTTACCAAGAATATTGCTTTTAACACGACTTTTGAACAGTCACTCCTACGCTAGTGAGACCCCATTGTCCTTGCTCACTTTTATTGTGGTATTTTATATGACATTCAAGCAATACTATAGACATTGTAACTTTCAATATTACAAATGCATATAAAATTGTCTCAATCAATACTTGTATCATTTGAGATTTTATAAATTAGAGAAATTATCTAAAAATCAAGTGTGGAAATGCTTAATTTATAGGGATAATTTCACAAACCCCCTTGAGATTTTTAACAATTACAGAGAGCACCCCTTAGGTTTTAAAAATTATATATACCTCCCTTACTTTTACTGTTTAGTAATAATGTAGGTCCAATGAGATAGATTTTTTTTTTTTTACAAAAATCCTAAACTGCCCCTTTGTACAAAACTAAGAAAAATATAGTATATTCAATCATTTTCTTCCATGCTTTGTATAAATCAACAAACCTAATCCCTAACAACCATTCAAGCATAAGTATATATAGTATCCCTAACAAACCTAATCCTAAAATCAAGTAACCATTGAAAAAATTCTTAATTGTATATATAGTATCAATACTTGCTAAGCAAATAAAAAAAGAAAGAAAAAAAACACATACACAAACACCATTGGCAACCAATTGTACCCCAAAATTAAATATTAATGTTCAAATGCCTTTTCAATACAAGCTAATCTGACCTATAACAGCCATTATAACCCTTTTATGGCCTTAAAAATATTAATATCCCAGAAATAGAGAATAAATTCTACCTCCAGAGTAAAATCATAATAAAAAATTTCTAATCCAATGAAAGACATCCTTTTGTAATTATTGGCATTTTATAAAAGTTTTTCTTGACAGCAAATAAAATATGATAAATTTCATATCTTTAGTTTTTTTCCCTATTTCAATCACCAATTTCATTATTTATTTCTCAATCACTGTGAGTCTCTTCATTTCCTTTTAATTTGACACGTAATCTACTCTCTCTATTGATTTTGTAATTTTAATTTGCTAATATCCACAAAATTGAAGATAATAAAAAGAGATTATATTAATTAGAAAAGAGAGGGGCAAAATAGACAAGAGGTAGAAAAATAGATTTTTTTTTGGGTTTTGCAAATTTATTACCTTAAATTTAAAATTGTCTACCAAGTGGAGGGCATTATAGGTATTTTACTATGTCAAGGGAGGTAAGTGTAATTTTTTAAACTTGAGGGGAGCCGAGTGAAATTGTCAGAAACCTCAAGGGAGGTTGGTGAAATTATCCCTAATTTATAGGGATAAGGAAATGAAATAACGATAAATTTAAATAAATTAGCGACTAAGAGTAGTCCGTAACATTTTTATTTTCCTTTTTTTGTATTACATGGGTGCAATTGTCACTATCGTTGGACAAACAAGGGAAGCAAGCGTCATCTTAAAAATTTGAGGGGAATTAGGTGAAATTATAATAAACTTCGAGCGGAGGATTTTGAGATTAGTCCTAAATGAAACGCATTTCAAAGATAGAGATAATGGCAATTTAGCGATCTTAAACCCTTTTATCAGATTTACATTTTGCAATAAAGGAACTAAGTGAAGTGTGAGATTCTTTTCTCATCTTTGTTACCTAACTAAGCATACAATTATAACATGAAGGGATAAACGTTACCTTTCTCACATCTCAGAATATCCAACGGTACTTTGGCAAAACCTCAGAAGGTCTGAATATAATTAACCGTAATTTAAGCATTAAACCTGGATTTCTTCAGCCTATACACTCCACAACCATGTAAGATGAATCCCTTGCCCCGCATTCAATTCTGGATCACTAGAATTACCACCAACTTTGGTGAAGGTGTTTAATCTAATTGTATTATTATACAACGAAAAAATACAATTTTAGTTTCCAATATTTAGCACCTGTACTATTTTAGTTCTTAAAGTTTCAGCAAATATTTCAATAAGAACAAATCTGATCTCCAATGTATCCAATTTAAAGTAGATTTACGATAATTGAAATTTTTTTCCAATTGCTAACAAAATTTAGTCACGTATAGTCATGTATTCATTAAATTGAATTTAAAAATAAAGAAGCAAAATAGCGACTAACTTTAAACATCAAAATTAAAGACTAATAACTCACATGCCAACACATGCGTAACTAATTAATTTGTAAATTTTTTTTTGTTAAACTACAAAATTGAAACCAATCGAAGTACTCGGTTCATTGATTTAAAACTCATTTTCTCTCTCTATCTTTACTGACGCCAAGTAAAAAACTCTAACACTCGGTTTCTAGATATAGTTTAAAATTTTTTTTTGTTTTCTTGGTTAATTAGTTACACACATGCTGTTATGTGAATTGTTCTTATTGTTTAAAGTTAGTGACTACATTTGCATTTTTTATATGTATAATTAATTTAATGAACATGTGAGTTGAACATGACTATATATAATATCACTAATTGGAAAAATCTGTTAATTATCCTAAATTTGTGTCAAATTGGAAACATTGGGGAGTAGATTTACTTTTACCGAAACATAATGACTAAAATAGTAAACGTACCAATATTGAGGACTAAATTTGTATTTGCCAAAACTTTAACCATTAAAACCGCACTAGTGTCAAATATTAGGGATCAAAATTATATTTCTCTCTTTGCAGAATACAGAGTAGAGCAATCAACAAAGAGAAAAAATATTGTTGGGAGATCAGAACTAAAAAGAATTAAAACAGTGAAATTTTCCTATGCTATTTCAATCTCGGGATACAGTAGTGCTAATTAATAGAATCATAACATCCACATTCTCTCAAGAAAATATGCTTGAGAAGTCTTTAAAATATCATTTTTCTCGAACAAGATCTTGCAAAGCGGCAAAAGAAAATTAAACTGATAGCTCCAAGTCCAGCTAGAAACTAATAGAAGTAATCAAGATGTGCCAGGTTCAAGTTATCAGAGAACTACCTATTTGTGCAAAATCGACTTGTAGTTTTATCAATAAGATAAATGAGAAAACTGCTCAGGAAATTCCCCACGCCTACTGCACCATATGATAGAGAGGGCCTCAGACTTCTAAATTCAGTAGGCACCTGATCATAGAAAGACCCCTGCAATCCCATTTGGGTGAACGCATATGCTAGTGAAGAAAAAGCATTCTGAGGAACCAGCCACCAAAAGCTCATAGGAACCTTTGCATTTGGGACACCAATGAGACCATAATTTCGAGCAATTTCAAGTCTTCTTTTCTCAACTAGAGCTGCAATAACCATGTTCAAGATGGATATCACCATCCCGATTTTATTCTTTGAAAATTTTTTACTCCTGAAAGATTTCTTGTCACAATTTTTGAAATTGGTATGAAAGCTCGATCATATATGGGAGTGAAGCACACTGTTTGAGATTGGAATGAACATCCTTATTGAAGCCGATGGGAGTTGGACGCTATGCCCTATTGATTTGTCCACAGTAGTTACTTGCTTGGTGAATAATGTGCGAGCTTTTGCCCAGGCAATTGTGTACGTTATACAAGTAGACCGTATAGGAAGCAGCCGTAGTACTTTCTTCATGTCGATGCCCTTGCTGCTGGTGCAACTCGATGATAGGGATATAATTATGCATTTTATTTGTGGTTATTTGGTCTTAATTTTGGCAGTTTATTATGCAAAGTATTGGATTTCTGCTCATAATTGGTATTTGTGTTAACTACAGGCAATTGGTGTTAAAAGTGACAAGAAGAGGCAAATTCCAGAAGACTAGGCATTCTCTGGCGTGCCCACGCCAGACAAGGTAGAGCTGCGTGAAAAAGCCGGATTGTGGGTCCTATCCCTGGAGCTTTTGCTATTCTTTAGGGACAAAGTCTAAACCTGCGTGGGATTAGGAAATAGAATTCAAAGATGACTTTTGGCAACAATCCAATGAGAAGATAAAGGAAGCAATTTGTTTGAGAAACAATCTCTTCCTTCGGCGAGCAAAAAGGACGGCGGCAGCACTACAAATAGGAGGATTTCCAATAGACTAGGATTATCTTTTCGTCTTTGGCCTTTTACTTCTCCACGCAAGTTTTAGACTAGCCGCCGCACTCTTTTATTTCTTCATAGACAAAATTACTTTGAAACTTGGAATCGCATAATCATTATGCGGCAAGGCTAGATCGTCTATCTAGTTAAGGAATTAATCACGGATCGGGGCACCATAACTGTGAAATCGTTTTAATTGCTTATTTTTAATTTATATGTTCATGGGTATTTGATTATTCTCTATTTTTTTCCTGAGTTATTATTGTTTAGATTTATTGGATAATTAGGCATGTTATTCGATTGTCTAAATAATTGATAGCCAATTAGGATGTTGGCGCGTCGCCTTTAAGCATCTTGATTAGTGGCAAACGAGACAATTTCACCGCCTCGCAAGCGGTCTAATTTGGATCGTGGGGATAATTAATCTAGCCTAGATAAATTCGCATGTGAGTTTGTCATCTAGAATTGGGTCTTTCTAATTCCTAATGCTGTGGCTACATTAAATCTTGTGAGCGTTTCTGGGGTTGTTTAGTCACAAGAGGGTAGTTTATGAGCGTCTCGTGGCTACCATAAAATTAAGGAAAGATTGGTGGTTGGGCGCGTCGCTTGACCACTATAACCAGTTTATTCGTGAGTATATGAATTGTCCCTTGTATCTGTGATCAGTTGTGTGCTTGGATCCCAAGATTAATTCCTTGACTAGGTTGTTTTAATTAATTGTTATTTGTGTAATTTGGTTCCCGCTATCTTACTCAACTTTGAATTTCAGTTTTTATTCCTTTTTAATTAGTTGATACTATTGCTAAAATTCCCCCCCCCCCCAATTTTCCTGTGTGATTTGCCTACCAGTTCCCTGAGGAGACGACCCTACTTGCCATGTTTACAAATTAAATTTGAGATTGTGTTGGTTGGCAATTAGGCTGTTATTTTTAACTGTATTTTTGGTGGTTTGACACCCACCAAATTTTGGCGCCGTTGCCGGGGAACTGGTGTTTTAAGTGACTTATTGCACAGGTTTTAGTTTTTATTTTTATTTATTTTTTTTATTTTACGATCTTCTCGTACAGGAGAATTAGAATTTGATCCAGAGATCGAGAAGACTGCAAGAAGGTTGACCAAGGAGGCAAAGTTGCGTAGGCAACAAGATTCAACGTCACCTTCAGAATCTGAGCAAGAGTTTGTTCCCAGTGATTCATCAAGTGAATCTGAAGAAGAAGAAGTGCATATCCCCCGAGTAGCAATGGCAGCCCCAAAAACTTTGAGGGAGTTGGCAACCCCTAACGTGAACCAACAACCATTATGCATTACATTTCCTAACACGGAAGAGGCATTTGAGCTTAAGTCTGGTCTTATTCACTTACTTCCTACTTTTCGTGGTATCGCAGGTGAAGACCCACATAAACACTTGAAAGAATTTCATGTGGTGTGTTCCACAATGAGACCTCAAGGAGTCACTGAGGACCACATCAAATTAAGAGCCTTCCCTTTTTCTTTGACAGATAAGGCTAAAGATTGATTATTTTACCTGCCATCAGGATCCATCACTACGTGGGAAGAATTGAAGAGAAGATTCCTGGAGAAATTTTTCCCTGCCTCTAGAGCCGCCAATATAAGGAAAGAAATATGTGGAGTTAGGCAGGCGAATGGGGAAACTCTATATGAGTACTGGGAGAGCTTTAAACAACTGTGTGCCAGTTGCCCACATCATCAAATCCCGGACCAGCTCTTAATACAATATTTCTACGAGGGATTATCACCCATGGATAGGAGCATGTTAGATGCAGCCAGTGGCGGCGCTCTGGTGAACAAGACCACAGACGAAGCCACGTTATTGATCTCCACCATGGCTGAAAATTCCCAACAATTTGGAGTGAGAGCTGATGGAGCAATAAGAAGGGTCAATGAAGTGAATCACTCTGACTTAGAGGGTAAACTATCTGAGCTTACCTCTCTGGTGCATCAAATGGCAAGGGGGCAATTACAATCTGTGAAAACTTGTGATATCTGTACTGCTCCCGGACACATGACTGACATGTGCCCAACTCTCCAGGAGGATTCACCTGAACAAGCCAACATAGTGGGAGATTTTTCTGGACCACCTCCACGAAGAAATGATCCTTTTGCACCCAATTACAACCTAGGGTGGCGAAATCATCCTAATTTTAGCTATGCTTCAAAACCCCCTGATTTTCAACAACATTTACAACCACGGCCACCAGTGCAACAACCATCCACTTCCAATTCAAACATGTCTCTTGAAGATATGGTGAAGTCACTGGCCCAAAGCACGAGTCAATTACAGCAAGAGGCTCAAAGATCTCAACAGGAATCTCACAGATTTCAACAAGAGACTCGTGCTAGCATTAGGAATTTGGAAGCACAAATGTCCCAATTGGCAACTTCCATGAGCAACCTGGAAAATAGCAATAGAGGGAAATTACCATCTCAAGTAATTCCTAATCCCAAGGAGAATGCCAGTGCAATGCAATTACGGAGTGGCAAGGAGGTACAGTCTCCTAGGCGTGCCCACGCCAGAGAAGAAGAAGTGCCCAGGAAGGTGGAAGAGGAAGAAGAGAAACAATCCTCTGAAATCTCAAAGAAAGTTGACATTCCTCCTTCTTTTCCTAGCAGGTTTACAAAAGCTAAAAAGGAAGAATCTGAGAAAGAGATTTTGGACACCTTCAGGAAAGTGGATATCAATATTCCTCTGCTGGATGCTATTAGGCAATTGCCAAAATATGCTAAATTTTTGAAGGGCTTATGCACTAATCGCAATAAGTTGAGTCTGGATGACAAGGTGAAGGTGGGGGAGAATGTCTCAGCGATGTTTCAAAGGAAGTTGCCCCAGAAATGCAAAGATCCAGGTATGTTTACTATACCATGCATAATTGGCAATCAAAGAATTGAAAAAAGCATGCTTGACTTAGGTGCTTCAATAAATGTCATGCCTCTTTCAATTTTTAAAGTTTTGAATTTAGGACCCCTCAAAGAAACTAGGGTAATCATTCGACTAGCAGATAGGTCTAATGTCTACCCTGAGGGCCTAGTTGAAGATGTTCTAGTAAAGGTCAATGAATTCATTTTTCCTGTGGATTTTTACATTGTTGATATGAATGATGAATACTCTACTAATTCAGCAGTGATTCTTTTGGGTAGACCCTTCATGAGTACAACAAGGACTAAAATAGATGTACATGAAGGAACTTTATCTGTGGAATTTGATGGAGACAAGGTCACTTTCAATATTTTTGATGCAATGAAGCATCCTGTGGATACTGAGTCTGTAAATTTTGTTGGCATGACTAACAACATTGTGCAAAAGAATTTTGAATAGAATTTCATGGGGGACAAGTTGGACTTTGTCTTACAACAAGGCAAGACCAATTTGGAAGTGGACGACATGGAGGAGGAGGAAGTCAAAGAAGCTATCATGTCCTTACATTCACTACATCCGCTTCCATGCAGGTTTGAAAATTCTTTTCTACCATTACCCACCTCTAATGAAAGAATTCTACCTTCTGTTCAACAGGCGCCTAATGTGGAATTGAAGGAACTGCCCGAGCATTTGAAATATGCTTACTTGGGAGATAACAAGACTTTGCCTGTAATCATTGCCAATGATTTAACTGCGTTGCAAGAAGAGAGGCTCTTACGGATCTTACGGGAATTTAAACCAGCAATTGGATGGACGTTAGCAGACATCAAAGGCATCAATCCATCCATTTGCATGCATCACATCCTTTTGGAGTTGGACGCAAAACCCATGAGAGAGCATCAACGCAAGCTCAATCCCGCAATGAAGGAGGTGGTGATGAAAAAGATTCTCAAGCTCTTAGAATTAGGAATTATTTTTCCTATCTCTGACAGCCAGTGTGTAAGTCCAGTCCATGTTGTTCCCAAGAAGACTGGAATCACATTGGTGAAAAATGAAAAGAATGAGTTAGTGCCAATGAGATTGTAAAATGGGTGGAGAATGTGCATTGACTTTAGGAAGTTAAATGCCGCAACTAGGAAAGACCACTTTCCACTCCCATTTATTGATGAAATGCTTGAGAGGTTGGCAGGTAAGTGTTTCTTTTACTTTTTAGATGGTTACTCTGGATATTATCAAATTATTGTTGCTCAAGAGGACCAACATAAAACCACTTTTACCTGCCCTTTTGGAACTTTTGCATATCGCAGTATGCCTTTTGGTTTGTGTAATGCTCCTGGAATATTTCAAAGATGCATGATGAGTATTTTCTCTGATATGATTGATAATTGCATTGAAATTTTCATGGATGATTTTACAGTATACGGTGATTCTTTTGATCAGTGCCTAGACCATTTAACAAAGATTTTGAAAAGATGCATTGAAACAAACTTGGTTCTTAATTATGAAAAATGTCATTTCATAGTTAAGGAAGGCATAGTTTTGGGCCATGTTGTTTCATCAAGGGGTATTGAGGTAGATAAGGCTAAAATTGATTTGATCACTAGTCTACCTTACCCTACTAATGTCAAGGATATTCGTAGTTTTTTAGGTCATGCAGGTTTTTACAGGCGTTTCATAAAAGATTTTTCAAAAATTGCTCAACCGTTGTCTCGCCTGCTTCAAAAGGAGGTGCCATTCAACTTTGGAGATGATTGCAAATTGTCTTTTGACACACTCAAGGGTATGTTGACCACGACACCAATCATCCAACCCCCAGACTGGAAGCTATCCTTTGAGCTCATGTGTGACGCCAGTCAGTATGCCGTAGGAGCTGTGCTTGGACAGCGGAGTGGGAAGTGTAGTCACGTGATATACTATGCGTCAAAAATATTGACACCATCTCAATGCAACTACACCACCACGGAGAAGGAGCTTTTAGCTATTGTTTTTGCTTTTGAGAAATTTAGATCATATCTATTGGGGTCAAAAGTAACGGTTTACTCTGATCATGCAGCTTTGAAGTATCTCCTGTCAAAAAAGGAGTCCAAGCCAAGACTCATTCGTTGGGTGCTCTTGCTACAAGAATTTGACTGGGAGATCAAGGATAGGAGTGAGGTGGATAATTCAGTAGCTGACCATTTGAGTAGGTTGATAAGAGAAGAGGAAGCAGTTCCCATATCTGAGGTATTTCCTGATGAACATTTTTTCTATCTCAAAGGTAAGGAACCTTGGTATGCAGATATTGTGAACTTTTTGGTCAGTCATAAATATCCTATTGGCATGAGTAAGAGTAAGAGGGATAAGATAGTCCATGATTCTCGATACTATATTTGGGACGAGCCATATCTGTGAAAAATAGGCTCTGATCAAATTATTCGTAGATGTGTACCTGAAAGTGAAACTCCTTCTATCCTTGCTCATTGTCATAATTATGCATGTGGTGGCCATTTTGGACCTAAGAGAACTGGTAGAAAAATCCTTGATTGTGGCTTTTATTGGGAAACATTGTTTCGTGATGCTTATGCATTTTGTAAAAGTTGTGAAAAATGTCAAAAATTTGGAAGTTTGTCTCATAGGGATGAAATACCTCAAGTGCCTATGTTATTTTGTGAAGTATTTGATGTTTGGGGTATGGACTTTATGGGACCTTTTCCTAGCTCTTTTGGATTTTTGTATATTCTGTTAGCAGTTGACTATGTATCGAAATGGGTAGAAGCAAAGGCTACCCGGACTAATGATTCTCAAGTTGTTGTAGGACTTCTCAAATCCCACATTTTTAGTAGGTTCGGGGTGCCGAAAGCCATCATCAGTGATCAAGGTACCCATTTCTGCAATCGTACCATTGCAGCTCTCATGAGAAAATATGGAGTGCACCATCGTGTGAGTACAACATATCATCCTCAGACCAATGGGCAAGTTGAAGTCTCCAATCGAGAGATCAAGAGCATATTGGAGAAAACGGTTAACCCCAATCGTAAGGATTGGAGCTTGCGATTGGATGATGCTTTGTGGGCATATCGAACGGCATATAAAACGCCCATTGGAATGTCCCCGTATAGGTTGGTGTTTGGTAAGATGTGTCACTTACCTGTGGCTATTGAGCATCGTGCATTCTGGGCAGTCAAGCAATGCAATTTGCATGCGGATAGAGATGGCAAAGAGAGAAAGCTCCAACTCCAGGAGTTGGAGGAAATTCGTCTTGAAGCATATGACAATGCACGTTTGTACAAAGAGCGTACCAAGCAGTTTCATGACCGCCTATTGCGTGCGAAACACTTTTCCCCAGGACAAAAGGTACTCTTGTTCAATTCACGATTGAAATTCATGCCAGGTAAGTTAAAATCTCGTTGGATTGGACCATATGTGGTAGTCAATGTTTTTCCCAATGGTGTGGTTGAAATCCAGAGTTTAGAGACTAATAAGAGTTTTACAGTTAATGGTCATCGTTTAAAACCGTTTGTTGATGTTTCAGACATTGGCACTGTGGAAGAGGTACACTTGATAGATCCTATCTATGCCTAATTGCTCACTGTGGAGTCGTCTAGCCAAAGACGTTAAAGAAAGGCGCTTCTTGGGAGGCAACCCAAGGCCTCCATTTTTTGTTATAGTTCTCTTTCATTTTTCGTTGATTTTGGGTTGTTTTGTTTCCTTGCCAGTGTTTTTTTCCTTTTTTTTTTGGTGTTGGGCAGGAGACTTGGATTTACAAGGCATGCCCACGCCCTATAAGTGATACTCTTGAACACCATAGAAATGTTTGGGCAGAAGACTCTGCCTTATATGGCGTGGTCACGCCTTACAGCAACTCTAGTCCACTCTGGGGACACAGGCTTGGATTGAAGACTTCCGCTTCCATCTGAGGCAACGCTACACCACACCACCGTCGGAGGCTCCACGCTGCCAGTCCCTGACACCTCCTCTACCATGGTGTTTTGCTGCAGTTTTTATTCATTCAGGGAAGTTTTTTGCTCCCTTCACTTGACTTCAACTTTTCATTCTTACATTGAGGACAATGTAGACTTTAGGTGTGGGGGGAGTAGTCTAGCTTTTCCTTCTTATTGCTTTTCCTTTTGCAAAAAAAAAAAAAAAAAAGAAACATTTACCATGCCTTTTGGATTTTTGTGGTTAGCCCTGATAAGCAATGGCTAGATTTTCAAATTTAACTATTGTTACGGTTTTAGATGATAATGTGTTAAGTATGATATGGTAAAATTTTAGGATGACTCTCTGGTAAATATTTGAGATTTTGTGACTCTTGCAATTTCTTTTGGTTAACTTTTCTAGGCATTGTAAATATTTTTCTGACATTTTTTGTGTGAACTGGTTCAACTATTAATCTTAGTTCTCCATGTTAAGTGTAGACACCAAATTTTAGTGTAATTTCATTTACTATTTATTTTTTTAGTTTTTATTTGTCGTGCTAGGTTTATTCACTTTTTTAGTTTTTAGTTTTTATTTTATTATTTTATTTTTAAGTTTTAGCATAGAATTTCTCGGAAAAAAAGGAAAAAGCATTCAAAAATTATGCTTTAGTTGTTTTGATTTAAATTCAATATTTTTTTTTGGGGAAAATATGAAAAATGAAAAAGGGGGAAACCCGATTGCTGGTTTTGGGCTATTTAAGAAAAAAAGAAAAAAAAGGAAAAAAGAGAAGGAAAAAGAAAGAAAAATTAACATTTCATTTTTATCTTTTTATGCCTAATTCCGCTCATTTTATTCAATCTTTCTTCATTAGTTATTTTTCTTAATTAGTTATTTATATTGTGTTACATTATTCTTAAAAAAAAAAAAAAAGAAGAAGATAGCCGCACATGCAGCGGCATAAAATGGTCCTTTGTCATGGGAGGTTTCCTTTCATTTTTGGGTTCCGTTTGATCATCCACTTGGCTCTCATCCGAAAAGAGCTAAGAATGCTCTAGGCAAATGTTGATCGAAGGGTGAAATGAGAAGCGGGAAGCTGAGGTTGAGAAAGGACCATTGATATCAGGGTTTTGGGGTTCTAGCCATTCGGTATAAAAGGAAAAGAAAGGAACTGAGGCGAAGGGGGGGCTGGTCGGCGTGAGATAAGAAAACAGAAAGAGGTCTGGAGTGAAAAGAGAAAGAAAAAAGGAAAACAAGAGGGTGGCGGCTGAGAGTTTGAGAGAAAAGTGAGAGAAACCACGAGAGAGTTTGTGAGGGCAAAAGGGCGTGAAGATAGAGAAAGCAAGAAGGATCCTCGGTTGGAAGTTGCAGAGGGGATCAACTGGACCTTCATTCAGCATCATTCGACATTCCCTCGAGCATTGGAAATAGTCTTCCGAGCCTCTTCTGAAAGAACCAGCCCACGTTCCGTTCTTTGATCAAGGTATTGTTGAAAGCTGTTTTCTTTAATCGGTTGTTTGCATTCTTTCGCTGTTCACTGGTTCCAGATTTAATACGGTTGATGATTTCTTTATTTGGGTAATGCATCGGACTTGCATGATTGTGTCTTAGCCGAGAGAAAATCGCAAAAGTTTGCAGCTTTGATTGTTCTATGCTTTCATCATGTACCGATCTAAAGTTGGTTTTTTTTAGAGATAGAGACTCAGGATTTTTCTTTGGGAATAGGTTACTTTCATTTTGCCGTCTTTCATATTAGATTAATGATTGGCATGTGTTACCGAAGTTCTCTTTGACTGAGGAGGGAAAAGCTTCCATTTTTTTTGCGTTATTGAGTTGGATTTCCATAAACATGTCGCCTGGATTTTGGTTTGCCTTTTGAAAAAATTCTGGGCAGATCCCTCGTCTTCTGTTAGCTTATCCTGGTTCAGGTTTTCATTTGAAGTGTTGGTTCACCTGAAGTTTAATGGGTATACCCATGTATGCATTTACCCCAAGCTATCTTCTTGTTGTCCAGTCGCATGATTGGATCTTTTGGGTAAAGAAGACAGCGAACCATTCATTGGTTCTTATGCGCTGTTTGGTCTTGATTGTTTCTTTCATTTCATGGGTTCCTTTCGCTTCATGCCTTTTCTTGACTACCTGTTGGATGCTGAGATTCTTTGATGGATGCGAGTCATGCCCAGAATGCATACAACCAAAGTTGCATTCGCTGAAGTGCTTCCCCGCTTCTTTATTCATTACTTGCATGTCCATTTTTTCTGTCTTTCTTATTCCCCTGGCTCACGATTGTTTGCATTGAAGTTCATCATTGGGTCGATGATTGTTTCAATCATGTTGGTTTCCAATTTTCTAAGTGAATGAAACAGAGAATCATTCACTTGCTGTTTTGTGGTCTCCCGACAGTTTCCTGGCTTGTTATAGCAGTAAGCATTACCCTGTAAATGCTGAAACATTAGCTGCTCCAAGCTCAGGTCCCTTTGCTGCATTTCTTTTGTTTCCTCACTGCTAAAATTGATGTTTGGGAGAGGTGTATGGGTTAGGTCGATAAAACAAAAAGTTTTACACAATGTTTCGGCATTTCATCTACGCGAGTTTGAAGCTGCAAAATTTTGCAGCAAAGCAAAAGCTGCTGCATTTTCTTCACTGTTTTCTTCTCCGCGACTGATCACTGAGTTTTTACACCTAAGTTGCTGTTTAATCTTGTGTGGGAAAGGGGCAGTGATTGATTTTGTGTGAAGTTTGCATGTTTGAGTCTTCAAAAACACTTGAATCATGATTCGATGCTTGCTGGAAAATGAATATCAGCTTGTCGCAAGTCCTCACGTTGCTTTTGCTGTTTTTTTATGGTTGCACTTGTAGTGAGGTAGAGACAAATGCATATTTAGGATGCTGTGATTGTCCATTGGTTGTTGTTTTCTTTTTGTTCAATATGCAGCGCACATTTCATCATTTTTAGATGGCCTGTGCGTGTTTTGTAAGAAAAACTGATGCATTTGCTGTTCAAGGAAGCAACAGCAGAAAATTTTCCAGGAAGTCGCATGCTCCCATTCCTACGCTTCTCTTTTTCTCTCTTGGTGTGTTTTGGACGTTGATTTTTGTGAATTTGTTGTTTTGGAATCGAGGCTTTGATGTTGGGTTAAAAATATTAGCTTGGTTTGGATGGAAAGTGGCATTAGAATGAACACAAGAATTGCAGGAAACATGGTTGAAAAATTGCAGATGAATGTTTCTTTCGTTGCATGCATGCAAAAGGTTTCGTAATTTGCATTTTAACCCTTTGAGTTTCATTTAATGCTTCTATGGCCCATAAGAGTGAAAGACTAATCAATTGGGTCCCTTTTACATGATAGTTCGCCTGAAATGTTTTCATGTGAATTGCCGACAGATTTCAATGGAGTTTTTAGGATGAAATAATGAAAGAATTTATAGCCTTAGTTTCCATTTGATTTAAATCTTTTTGCTAATAAACAATTGTCCATTTTACTTTTGTGATTTTAGCATTTGATTGTGATGGATTCCACCTCAAACCATTATTAGTACTCCATTTTAGACTCTTGAAACTCTTTATTTGGGACCGTGTTTGCTTACACATGAATGGTTTGTTCCATATTTAATTTTCATTTCGAGTTTAATTTTCACTCTTGTATTTAATTTTTTGTTTCATGTAATTAGTTGTTAATTAAAGTGATGCCTTGACCCTTTTTCTTTATTTTGGAGGGTAAATAAGTAAATTCAATAGGACATCAACTCAAGAAAGGTATAACTTCTTTATCTTTTTTGTCTCTCCCCTATGTGATCCAACGTGCTAAATGAGAATTGCATGTCTACTTGGCTTTCCTTGCTCTTCCTTAATTCATTTCATTTATTTTATTTACTTTTGCTTTTGTTAAGTCATTCTTTTATTTATTTATGGGGTATGTGTACACCTCTTTGCTTGTAATAGATAGGGCTTGGAGAGCATTTTTGTCCATTTTTCCCCTTCCCCTTTTGTTTTAGTTAGCAAATGTCATAGGTTCATTAGCTTGATTGCTTGCCTTTGTTGCTACGTGTTAATTTGCTTTATTAGGCTCTTGCATCTAGTCGAGCATGCTAAGTGTTATGTGCTATGTGTTTATATGTGATTGGCATGTCTACTTGCTTTCTATAGTCATAGATGAATATGATGGATGAATGCACGTCACCACACTAGTCCAACGCTAGTTGTGGCTCATTGTCCCGTTTTCCACTAGTCCAACGCTAGTCGGAATTCATAGATATGGGCTAGTCCAACGCTAGACCCTTAGGGATTTCTCTCGCTAGTTCATACTTGCATGTTTCACTACATTTCATGCATTTTTCTTAGTTTTCTAGCATTTGGCATGCTCCTCCAACCCTTTTCCCCTTCATTTTAGGTTCTTGCATCTTCATGCTAGTTATATGGTACATTTCCTTGAGAGTCCCCTTTCGATAAGGGAAACGAGCGAGTGTGGCTACAAAATAGCCTTAGCACGCTAGTTCTTCCTTCTAATCAAAGGGAAAATTAAAGTCATGAAGTTAGGAGTCATTCCCGTACCCGACTTGATGCATACCCCCAGGTTCATGCACTTTCATTCTTATCATATCACTTCCTCACTCTTTTATCCACATTTTCTCACAACTTATATTTTTCTCAATCCACATGCCATGTTTGCACATTTTTTCTTGTCACTTGTTTTTCTACCTCACAAATTGCACCAAATTGCACTTATATGTATCTACTATTGTATTTTCATCCATTTGCACACAAACACCTTCATTTGCTCAATTGGCACACATGCACTTTTCTTACATTTGCACACTTGCACTTACATTTGTATTTTTATTTTGTATTCCTCTTACATTTTCACACTTGCACTTATATTTGAGTCTTCATTTGCATCATTCGCGACCTCTATGATGACTTTCCTTATTGGCCACCACAACTCATGTGGTTGGGACCAAAAAGCCTCGTAAGAGACATTTTAGATTTAGGATTGCATTTCTTTTTCATATCCATTAGTCATATCCAACATGCAACGCATATTTTGGGTAGAAGAATTAGGAAACGTGGGGCTAAATCGCGCAACTAGCTTTGGCTAGGGTAAGGGAGTGCCTTAGGCTTTGCCTTTGCCTTCTCCCTTATCAAATGTGACCCCCGATCCCTTTCTTTGGTTACGTAGACCTAAAAGTTCTTAAAAAGGGTTTGTTTACTTTGCTTTTCAAAAAATTCATTTTTTGGGTGACTTGGTACACCCTAACTCTATACCAAGTGGAGACTCTATTTTCCATGCAAAAAACCCTTTTTGAACTCTGTTTGGCCAAATCGTCGCATTTTCAAGTCCCACGGCCTTTTATTTTCATTTTCACACACATTCACACACATATTCCACACACTACTTTCACACCATCAAAAAGTGGGGCGCGACAGTTGGCGACTCCACTGGGGACTTCCTAAGTGGGTCCAAGCATTTGATTTGGCTATTCTTTTCCTTTTTCTACCCTTTTTATGCATAGCATTTGGATATTAGGGTTGCATTTTTCCTTTTTAGGACTTTTTGTCTCGCGCGCATATCAAACTATTCCCTCACTTGCGTATGTATGATTGGTTGCTTGGATGTATGTTGTACTTGTTTTATCTCGCACTTTGCATTGCATTTGGGTGGGGGATATTACCCTAGAGCCTCGCGCTTTGGTTCTCGATCCCTCCCCTCCAAACGAGCACTAGCATACGTGCATACGCTTTAATTTTTCACCCCTCTTTTATTTTTCTTTTAGTGGCTTGTCACGCCACTCCACCCTACTAGGATTTTAGGCGACTCATTTGGACTTGCGATCGCGACACGATGTGTGCGTAGCTTGATCCGAGGGGTCACTCAATCTTCCATTTTAAACTTTGGGCTCATAGCCTTTAGCTTTTAGTGGAAGGTTGAGGATTTTCTATAGATTCACTCATGACATGTAGCCGTGACACAATGTGTGCGTAGCAATGTCTGGGGAATCGCTCGAGCCACCGACAAAGAACCTTGGGATTGATGACCCTTGGTTTCCAAGTCTGAAGGCTCGGGGACCTAAAACCTATCGAGTCTAGATGCATTAGTGAGCCAATACCTCATGCATCCATGATAGCTTGCCTAGGGTAGAGTCTGTCTTGCCTTATTAGGGACACTATTCACGAGGGGAGGGGTCCAACCCCTTTCTCCCTTTTATTGCTTTATTTCTTTGTATTGATTTCGTTGCTACAATGTGTTATATGTATTTATCTGCCTGAACTAACTTTTCTTAGTTTTGTGTCCCCATTGCATTCACAAACCCTAGCAAATAAGAGGTCTGGCATGACCTTCTTTTAGGACCTACCCTTGTAGATAGGCTATTGCACGTTTAAGATATTTTGGTATATTTCGTTCGTAAATTGATGCCATGCCATTTTTAGGCCTACCCTGGCAAATAAAGGGTTCCTTAGGTCACGTTTCATTTCGAATTGCACATTTTACTGCTTTAATAAACTGGCATCATGCATAAACCATAGAAAGGGAATGCCATTTAGGGGATCCCGTGTTAGGAATAAGCCACCTTGTGTCTCGGATACTTAATCCAATGAGACTTGCACGTTTATATTTTCGTACCATCCAAAGGGGGAGTGCACAAGGTAAGGTAGGATCCGATCCTTTCCATAACCCTGGGGCGATCTTTGGTACATTAGAATGTGAGCATCTAACGATCATTCTTTGGCCATTTTTAACTTATTTGGTAAAAATCCCTTGCTTAAAGGACATTAATTCGAAGAAATTTACAAATAATTCCTCATTGTGAGATGGTAAACTTATTGAGGCCAAATCTTGATTGTAGGAGGCTCATAGGCTAATGCATCGCAATGTATTTTGTAAAACTGCCAAAGGGGAGATAATTTCATCGATTTTTGAATAAACCATCATTTCCATTCATTGGATCAAATTCATCCAATCTATTTGGTCAATTCATTCATTTTTAGAACAATTCGGTCAATTTTGAATAAATCATCAATTTCAATTCATTTGACCAATTTACCCTTTTAGGGTGATCTAGTCCATTTTGAATAAATCATCCGATCCATTTGACCAGTTTACCTATTTTTAGGGCAATTCGGTCAATTTTGAATAAATCATCATTTCACTAAATCAATTGATTCCATTCGCTTCATTTGATTAGTTTAATTCATTTTTAGGGTTGTCCATTCAATTTTGAATAAATAGTCGAATTTCATTCAATGCATTTGACCATTTTACCCCCTTTGACACGTCATACGTCGATCAAAATAAGCAATTCATTCGGACTTTGTCCTCATTTTTTAAGACGAATGTTTCTTCTCACTCCAAATTGGCCAAATTTTTCAAATCATTTTTTACTCAATCAATTGATCGGATTCATCAGGTATTGTATAGTGCCTGCTCCGGAGGATTGCATTCTCATTTTAGGCCTACCCTTGGCACAAAAAGGGTTCCCCATAGGCATGTATACCGATTTTATAGTTTTGATTACTAACTCTGGGTATTTTTCTTTTGTTTTCCCCCTCCCCTGCATTGATAAAAATTTCATAAAACATGAAAACATGAAATAAAGTGTGAAAACAATTCTGATCTGATAAAGTTTGAAAATTACATGTATTACTTGATTCTTGGGTAGGCCCTGCAATATGAATTTGAAAATTCATCTAAAAGCGCTCGTGTAAAACATTTAAGAGATTTCATTGCTCAAAGGGAGAAGGGGGCTATTAAGAGGGAAAAGTGTGTATACATGTGTAAAGGAGTTCCTTAGAATGTTTTTCATATGTATTGCTTTTTAAAATTTTCAAACATTGGCAATAATGAAGCTTTTGTTCAGACAATTATTTGTGTACATTTCATTCTTTATTGAGCTCATTAAGAGATTTCATGGTGAATTTTAAGAAATAAGCTCAAATTGAGAGTTTTTTCAACCTCCAGCCTGAAAATTCGCAAGTGTATGCTTTCTAAAATCCTTGTGTACACTAGATTGGTGATCCGAGCTACACAATAAGAGTGCTTAAAATGAAAAGAGGTCACTCAGAAGGCCCATGAGATACCTTTCCCCTTCACTTAACCCCAAAATAAAATCAGTCACATTGATTGATAAATTACAAATTGGGGCAACTTTTGCTTGAAAATGTCCGCGGTGTCTAGTCCGATTCAATCACATCTAAGTGAAAGTAAAAATGTGCATTATTCTTGTTTGTTTTGAAAATTTGGAATGATACTTTGAGCATTCATTTCTCTACCTATACAGATTTTATCATTTGCTCTCCCATTTGAGCCTTTGAAAGAATAATTTCGTTTCAAATAAGAGCCCTAATGATCACTACCCTATATTGGAAAATTTTCAAATATCAAAAAGGGGAATGGATTTTCAATGACCATTTCGTTACTTTGGTTGTCATGAGGTGTAAGAATGATACTTTGGCCGTCATTTCTACAACCTAAATACTGATCATCCCTTGCATCCTCATTTGAGCTAAAAATTGGTGGTTCTTTTCGAGTGCACATATGATCGCACCCCACATTGGGGAAGGAGATTGGGGAAATTTGAAAAAAAAAAAAAGAAGGAAAAGGGGAAAGGGAACCGCGAATTGGGGAAATTTGATTCTACCTGGGTTTCAATTTTGAAAAGAAAAGAAAAGAGGAAAAATGACAAGTTCTGTCCGGTGGATCACTTATGTTTCATAGATATGAATGAGCAAGAATCTCTTCCTCAGTCAATTAATTCAGATACATGCAAGGAATTTCGCATTAATGAAAGTTTCCTTTCAGAGTTATTGTAAGGGACAGAACAAAAGTCAGGCCCTCTTCTTTTCCAATCAAACATTCTATCCCTCGTTATCCCTTTTGAGCCTTCAGAATAAATTATTTCGTTTGGCAACCCCTGAGAATCGCAAACCCCTCACTGGGGCAAGTTTGAGTTGAAAAAGAAAATGTTTCAAGCAGTAAAAAGTGATAAAGCAACAAAATCCAAAAGAAAAGAGAAAAGAGAACCTCAGTTCAAAAATAAACTGGGGCAAATTTTGTCAAATTTCAAAAGAATGGCAAAAGGCCGAAAAGTCAAAAGAAGAAAGAAAATGAAAGGAAAAAAGCCTCAATTGAGCATAAACTGGGGCAAATTCTGATTTAACCCTAAAATAGGGTTGGCGCAACAATGCGATCTCAAATTTTTCAAACCGCTTTTGAAATCTGCCTTCAAGCCTTAACTTTCCTAAACACCCCACCTGACCCCATTACGAAAGCCGAAAGTCCTGACTTCTGTTCTTTGCAATGGCCCTGTCAAGAAAATTTCTGATGCCGGAAAATTTTAGCTGTATTTCTGAATTGCTTGAGTATGGGGTTGACGCTACTCACCATGAGAAAACCCACCAGGTCGAGGAAAAGAAAAGGAAAGCGAAAAAAAAGCAAGAAAAGAAAATGGAAAAAAAAAATCGACTCTGAAACCTCTGGTGAATAATGAGAAAAATGCAAACAAAGTCTGAGGTCTTTGAGTTCAAAATAGGGGCAATTTTGGAAAAATGCGGTCTTCGGTGCAATGTCCTTGAAAGTTTTATTTTTTAGCTATCGTCTTCAAGCCACATTACAAGCCCATAAAAGTCCATCGTTGACTTACTCCTTCATGACAACTCAAAACAAAGGTCATGCTTCTAAGGAGTCCATCAATCGTTCGTGATCATAAGGTTATGACCCGTTTTCACATGTTTAGCTATCGTTTCCATCCATAGTCGCAAGCCTATAAAGCTCATATGTGAACTACGTTTTCTTAAGAAATAAGGGTGACAAACTCTTTGCTTTCACTAAAATGTGATGTTGAATGCATTACAATTTTGGGCACAAGAACCAGACAAATCTTGACCTCTCATTTTCCTTGGCCACCTCAAATCAGAAATAAAGTCACTTGATTGGTCCTGACAATGAACCAACTGGAAATTGTGACCCATTACCCAAAACACCAATGCCAAGGTGAGGAAGAAATCTTCTGTGATTTGGTATTACTTCAAGAAATTCATCATGAAATTTTCTTTTTGGAAACATAGTTTCTTACAGTGTTCAAATAAATGGAAAGTCATCCAAGCCAATTTTTGCAATCAAATAAGCCCACACTGGGGCAAATTTTTTATAGTCCATTTGAGGTTTTCGTCAAAGAGTCAAGTAAGACTTTCAAATCAATCACACTGCTCTTTCCATGAGTAATAGTTGCAGTGTTTTAAAATAAAGTGCATAATGTATTTTGGTAAGCCCCTGTGCAGGTGTCCATGGCTGAAATCGACGAAGGAGCGTAAGTCAAAATCTTACGAATCAAGACCTCGAGGAGGAGCAACCACGCCGTAATGCAAATCAATTGATCAGTTGCGCAATAATTGGTGGAAACTAGGGCAAATTATTCTCGAAAATTCTCAAAAATCAAACTTGAAATTAATTTCTTGTTCCTTGACAAATTTCAATTTCTTGTTGATGAAATTTCAGCGTTCGCCGCGCACCCTTCCATTTCCCTTTCTTGACAATCACATTTAATTCACTGACATCCTACCACCGTTAGCATCGAGTCTATCTCACTAACGTGTGTGTTTTCATTCCACCACCGTTAGCATCGAGTCTATCTCACTAACGTGTGCATTTTCATCCTACCACCGTTAGCATCGAGTCTATCTCACTAACGTGTGTGTTTTCATTCCACCACCGTTAGCATCGAGTCTGTCTCACTAACGTGTGCGTTTTCATCCTACCACCGTTAGCATCGAGTCTATCTCACTAACGTGTGCGTTTTCATCCTACCACCGTTAGCATCGAGTCTATCTCACTAACGTGTGTGTTTTCATTCCACCACCGTTAGCATCGAGTTCATCTCACTAACGTGTATGTTTTATCTCCGGCAGGCTCGGGTGCTATCCCACTGACCGACCAATTCATCAAGGCAGGCTCGGGTGTTGATCCCACTGACCACTTTGTCAAAGGCAGGCTCGGGTGTTATCCCACTGACCAATTTATCGCACTGGGGCAAATTTTTGGATAATTTTCCAAGCAAATCTTATACAGTTTCTTCATACATGCCAGCATTTCATTTTTACACTACCACTAAACATGGGTTAGTCCCACTAGTGTGCATTTTGTTTTCTTTGCCGCTAAACATGGGTCAGTCCCACTAGCGCGCGTTTCATTTTCATTGCCGTTAAACATGGGTCAGTCCCACTAACGTGCATTTCATGTTCCATTGCCACTAAACATGGGTTAGTCCCACTAGTGTGCATTTCATTTTACATTGCCGCTAGCCGTAGGTCAGTCCCACTAGTGTGCATTTCATTTTCATCGCCACTAGCCGTGGGTCAGTCCCACTAGTGTGCACCATGATTTAAGTTTATTCGGGTCAGTCCCATGATTTTAAATTTTATTCGGGTCAGTCCCATGATTTAAGTTTATTCGTGTCAGTCCCATGATTTTAAATTTTATTCGGGTCAGTCCCATGATTTATAAGTTTATTCGGGTCAGTCCCATGATTTTAAATTTTATTCGGGTCAGTCCCATGATTTTAAGTTTGTTCGGGTCAGTCCCATGATTTTAAGTTTGTTCGGGTCAGTCCCATGATTTAAGTTTATTCGGGTCAGTCCCATGATTTAAGTCAGTCCCATGATTTAAGTTTATTCGGGTCAGTCCCATGATTTTAAATTGTATTCGGGTCAGTCCCATGATTTTAAGTTTATTAGGGTCAGTCCCATGATTTTAAATCCCTTGTTCGGGCCAGTCCCATGATTTTAAATTTTATTCGGGTCAGTCCCATGATTTTAAGTTTGTTCGGGTCAGTCCCATGATTTTAAAATTTATTCGGGCCAGTCCCATGATTTTAAATTCGGGCCAGTCCCACGATTTTAAACCTTGTTCGGGTCAGTCCCGCTTTTTAATTTCTCATTTGGATCAGTCCCCATTTTAAAGTTCTCACTAAAGAGGTCAGTCCTCGTTTCAATAATGACAGCCATTCGAGTAGCTGCAGCCAAATGACACAGGTGAGTATTTGGTGTCTACTTCTTTGTCTCAAGTTTTTCCAAAACTCAGACAAAGAGGGACAAACTGAAGACACCAAAACTCATGCACTTTCATTCTTATCATATCACTTCCTCACTCTTTTATCCACATTTTCTCACAACTTATATTTTTCTCAATCCACATGCCATGTTTGCACATTTTTTCTTGTCACTTGTTTTTCTACCTCACAAATTGCACCCAATTGCACTTATATGTATCTACTATTGTATTTTCATCCCTTTGCACACAAACACCTTCATTTGCTCAATTGGCACACATGCACTTTTCTTACATTTGCACACTTGCACTTACATTTGTATTTTTATTTTGTATTCCTCTTACATTTTCACACTTGCACTCATATTTGAGTCTTCATTTGCATCATTCGCGACCTCTATGATGACTTTCCTTATTGGCCACCACAACTCATGTGGTTGGGACCAAAAAGCCTCGTAAGAGACATTTTAGATTTAGGATTGCATTTCTTTTTCATATCCATTAGTCATATCCAACATGCAACGCATATTTTGGGTAGAAGAATTAGGAAACGTGGGGCTAAATCGCGCAACTAGCTTTGGCTAGGGTAAGGGAGTGCCTTAGGCTTTGCCTTTGCCTTCTCCCTTATCAAATGTGACCCCCGATCCCTTTCTTTGGTTACGTAGACCTAAAAGTTCTTAAAAAGGGTTTGTTTACTTTGCTTTTCAAAAAATTCATTTTTTGGGTGACTTGGTACACCCTAACTCTATACCAAGTGGCGACTCCATTTTCCATGCAAAAAACCCTTTTTGAACTCTGTTTGGCCAAATCGTCGCATTTTCAAGTCCCACGGCCTTTTATTTTCATTTTCACACACATTCACATACATATTCCACACACTACTTTCACACCATCAAAAAGTGGGGCGCGACATTAAGGAAATGAAGCAGGCTTGCATGGTTTTAATTTTACTTGGGTGTTTATTTGTGAATAATATTCGGCTATACTCCGCTGGTTATCATTGACTAGTAACCGGGGGTCTTCACCTAAAGTGTCGATTTTCGCGTCAAAAAGCATCGATAACGATGAGTATGTGGTCTTTAAGCGGTTAAAGTTGAGTAACCGGGCTCCTTCATTGGAGAGATGTCGGAGTTCGCGTCAAAAGACTTGAATGGCTCAAGACTAAGCACTTCCTTCAAGAAAAAAATAAAAAAGGAAAAAGAAATAGAAAAAAAAATGAAAATGATGAAAAAAAAATAAAAATATACGAGCATGGAAGTATGTGAATAATTGTATTGCCTGCGGATCCATGAGTCTTTATGTTGAGATTTTGCTTAATAGTTGGACCAGTTATTAAAGAATGTTGGTTGGATATTTTCTATTCTTAGATTAGTTAGTCTGGATTAGAAAGAGTCATTGGTTTTAAAAGCTAGTTGGAGAGTTATCTCGTAAAATTTGTCATCAGTACTTGACAGTTATCTAAATCATACATTGGCAATAGTTGCTTTGATTAATAGCCATTGTTTTGAATTCAACTGCTGCAAAAATGTTTGTGCGCTGGGTTGTGTATTTAAAGTTTGAAATGCTTGAGGACAAGCATTGTCTTGGTGTGGGGGAATTTGATAGGGATATAATTATGCATTTTTTGTGGTTATTTGGTCTTAATTTTGGCAGTTTATTATGCAAAGTATTGGATTTTTGCTCATAATTGGTATTTGTGTTAACTACAGGCAATTGGTGTTAAAAGTGACAAGAAGAGGCAAATTCCAGAAGACTAGGCATTCTCTGGCGTGCCCACGCCAGACAAGGTAGAGCTTCGTGAAAAAGCCGGATTGCGGGTCCTATCCCTGGAGCTTTTGCTATTCTTTAGGGACAAAGTCTAAACCTGCGTGGGATTAGGAAATAGAATTCAAAGATGACTTTTGGCAACAATCCAATGAGGAGATAAAGGAAGCAATTTGTTTGAGAAACAATCTCTTCCTTCGGCGAGCAAAAAGGACGGCGGCAGCACTACAAATAGGAGGATTTCCAATAGACTAGGATTATCTTTTCGTCTTTGTCCTTTTACTTCTCCACGCAAGTTTTAGACTAGCCGCCGCACTCTTTTATTTCTTCATAGACAAAATTACTTTGAAACTTGGAATCGCATAATCATTATGCGGCAAGGCTAGATCGTCTATCTAGTTAAGGAATTAATCACGGATCGGGGCACCATAACTGTGAGATCGTTTTAATTGCTTATTTTTAATTTATATGTTCATGGGTATTTGATTATTCTCTATTTTTTTCCTGAGTTATTATTGTTTAGATTTATTGGATAATTAGGCCTGTTATTCGATTGTCTAAATAATTGATAGCCAATTAGGATGTTGGCGCGTCGCCTTTAAGCATCTTGATTAGTGGCAAACGAGACAATTTCACCGCCTCGCAAGCGGTCTAGTTTGGATCGTGGGGATAATTAATCTAGCCTAGATAAATCCGCATGTGAGTTTGTCATCTAGAATTGGGTCTTTCTAATTCCTAATGCTGTGGCTACATTAAATCCTGTGAGCGTTTCTGGGGTTGTCTAGTCACAAGAGGGTAGTTTATGAGCGTCTCGTGGCTACCATAAAATTAAGGAAAGATTGGTGGTTGGGCGCGTCGCTTGACCACTATAACCAGTTTATTCGTGAGTATATGAATTGTCCCTTGTATCTGTGATCAGTTGTGTGCTTGGATCCCAAGATTAATTCCTTGACTAGGTTGTTTTAATTAATTGTTATTTGTGTAATTTGGTTCCCGCTATCTTACTCAACTTTGAATTTCAGTTTTTATTCCTTTTTAATTAGTTGATACTATTGCTAAAATTTCCCCCCCATTTTCCTGTGTGATTTGCCTACCAGTTCCTTGAGAAAACGACCCTACTTGCCCTGTTTGCAAATTAAATTTGAGATTGTGTTGGTTGGCAATTAGGCTGTTATTTTTAACTGTATTTTTGGTGGTTTGACACCCACCACTCGACATGGCATTATCCTTTGTATTATCTTGTGTTGTTGCAGGCAACATTTTGCTCAGAATCCTGACAAAAGTACTCCATTCGTGGCAAATTTACTGTTGGAATTAGAGCATAAATTAAATAACAACAGTTGTATTTAGTGCTGAAAAAAATGCTTATAATCCTCATTGATCAGCTCTTCATGTATGAAAGTACAGGTACAAACTTAACTCAATTATCTCTTAAAGAACCTCAACAACAAAACTAGAAATTGAAACAAACTGGAGCTAGTCAAAATACAACAAACAAAATTTTATTTTTTAACTTTATCTACAGGAACTTGTTAAAACACCTTTAACTATTTTAAAAATATAACCCAAAATTTCCAAAAATATATACTTATTTCCCTATTTTATCACCACCCTCTATAAACCAATTACTGCTCTCACCTCATCCACCATTGCCTCGGTCACTTCCGTTGCGCACCGCCACCTCTGCAGCTGCCTCCTTTCCCTCTCTCTCCCTTCTCCTCCTCCTTCACCTCCACCTCCACCTCCATGGTTCGCTGTCGTGGGTTGTGGTCGCATTTGTTCCACATCCGTCAAGGCATATTGGTTGAATATAGGGTGATACGCATATTATAGCACATAAAATTTTTCAAAAAATCTGAAAAAATTACTAAAATTAGAAAATGTCAAAAAAGGCACAATCTGAAAAAAATATCCAAGTTAACACCGAGTTGACTTGGATATATCAGTTGATACCATGCATCACGGATTCGAATCGGCCAATATCGGCCGAGTTAGAACGAGTCACTGTAGATATGGTATTATTCGCGATTCGAAAATCGATATTGCTAACCATGTCCATCACCCTCCTTCCCCACCACAGCCCGTCATCCTCCCTCTCTTCTTCCCCACCACCCATCAACCCCCTCCCTCTTCTTTCCCTTCCTCTGCCACCCTCTCTTCATTATATAAAAATAGAGTGAATCTTATAGACACTGACATTACATACACTATTACGATTGAATACATGACATATGCAAATTTTGGGTTTCAAATTCAAATTCGAATTATGTGTTATATATCCAACAGTGAATCCTTCCCCACCACCGCCCGTCATCCTCCCCCTCTTCTTCCTCACCACCCATCAACCCCCTCCCTCTTCTTTCCCTTCCTCTGCCACCCTCTCTTCATTATATAAAGATAGAGTGAATCTTATAGACACTGACATTACATACACTATTACGATTGAATACATGACATATGCAAATTTTGGGTTTCAAATTCAAATTCAAATTATGTGTTATATATCCAACAGTGAAAGTGTATAGAAAATTAATCCTTAATATATATATATATATATATATATATATATATATATATATATAACAGGGGTGCCAAATGGACCCATGATCAGTTCATGGCATAGTTTCCAAATAAGTTGAAAACTAATAGATTTATTTAATTTTTTTCTATCAAAAGGACACCAATGTTCTTAATTTACATCTATTTACTGAATACTAAAATTAAAATATTTCATTAACAAATAGTTATCAAAATTCACTCGGTTTAAACCGATTTGAACAATATGCTACAAATTAATATTACAAGGAACTTAGCTATTACATTGATAGTCTAATGTACAAATCGTAAATTAGTGATAATTTTTTGTTTGAGTATAATTAGTGATAGTTCAAGAGTGAATGTCATAATTAACTAATGATTCATCAAATGCAGAAATTCATTGAAACAATGTATTTGTAACTAGCTAATTCTAGTTACACATGGCTATGCTACAAAAAGCTAATTCAATTTAACTTTTGCCTTCACATAGTCATGCACACAAAATCGTCGAATGTATAGACTATTATGGTCTTATCCACAATCGCATAATC
Source organism: Coffea eugenioides (assembly GCF_003713205.1). NCBI lineage: Eukaryota > Viridiplantae > Streptophyta > Magnoliopsida > Gentianales > Rubiaceae > Coffea > Coffea eugenioides. Next base: position 10,850,468 of record NC_040044.1, read on the forward strand.
ATCTAATAAACTTGAAAAGCCAATCCATATTCATTTTGATCTAGAAATGTTTTTCTTACTTGTGATTTTGTGAGCTGTGTTGAGGATTCGCTGTCAAAGTCGCTTGCTGATCCATTTCATGGTGGCTTGCACAAATGCTTTCACGTCGGCTTTCCTCAACAGAAAGTCTATAAGTTTTATTTCCAGTAAAAGTAAGATAATCCCTATGGAAAATAGTACAGTTTTTTTTGTCCACCATTGACGATGCCATCTGTAAACCCACTCCCACTTAATCACCATTCCGAAAAAAATCAACACTTGGATCCCAATTAACGAGTCCCAAGAAACCCCAACATTGGTGGCACTAATTAACCTTTATTGATGTTGAAGACAAGTTTTTCTAATTTCTTCAAGTTGAAGACAAGTTTCTTTTTTAATTTTTTTCAAGTGATAGCAGCATATATTTATGAGAATTCTTAGAAAATTAAGAAGTTTACCTGAATTCAACCGGATGAAAATCACTTGATGAACTAATCTTGGGCTGCAACTGTGCATATAGTTGTGTGCAATTGAAGCTTATATGTGTGCTAAATCCAACTTAGAAATCTGAGAAGAGCCCAAAGGAACTTAATTGAATAATAATCTCCTGATGGGCAAATTGATGTTTGCCAAAACGCCATTGACATAAGCCAGCCCAAACCAATGATACCGATCTATTAATTAATAGTGGCAATTTCATATCAATTTTATAGGCTAATCTATATAAATCATGATTCATGAACAAGTAGGAAAGAGGAAATAAAATTTGCCTTCAATTTTGATCCCTGATGATGGGACTGCCATGAACATAGCATGTATTATAAGTTATATGGTACCAATTCAGAAGCAGCATTATAAAAATAACAAACTTAGAAAACCAAAAGCAAGTGAAAACTAATTATAATTAACCAAAAACGTTAAAAAGGAAGAATAAAGGGAGAAAAAGGACCAACCAGGATATACCCCATTGGAGTTATGATATTTGTTCATAGATACGAAGAAATGAATCAGCAAGCAATGCTCCGAAAACAGGCAAAAGGGCTCCCAAACCTGTCCACAAATTCGCATTTCCAGCTGCAATTGCCATGGATTCTCCAAGCGGGCCTGTCGGATAATTTATGAGATTGCTTTCTACACCACCAAAGGCAAATCGCTCTAGACTTCCACTACCTGTACAAGTAAACTTCTGCTGATTATTAGTTCCTGCATAATACTTGGCACAAATATTTATGGGTAAAAAATAAAAAAAAAACCCCATATGATAAATTTAATATACAGAAAAATCTCCCGTAGTTATAAAACGTACAACACGATATCTCATGTTTTGAACTAAATTGTACAGTCAAGTATTAATTGTTATACTTGGCAGTGTATTAGTAAATACTTTTGTGTCACATATACAATAAATCTCATAAAATCTAAGAGTTCCTAATAGTAACAATGTTAAAGTACAGACTTCTTCTCTTAAAAAATGGGGGATGGTTATGTCTTGTATGTAGAGAGAGCAAAAACTAGACGAATGTTGTTGGATAAACATTGAAAAGAGTCTGTAATTTGTAACAATAAAAGTACATTTTTGTTCTCTCTTTTTGGACAAAAAATGCAAATTGGAAGCAAAAACTAAAATATATTCTGACCTAGGACGAAACCTGCGGACCTCCAACCTCCTAATCTGGAACCCTTTGCACAATTTTTGTAATCAGCATTGCTGTCCACTGCATCATCACCGTGAAGAAGAGGGGTTTGAGCTTCCGGATTTGTTGTTTCATTCACTGTGGAGATTGCCATGTTAATAAGGAAATGTTAAGGTTTTCTAGTTATATATTTCTCTATTAGTCATAGGAGGATCACTTCATCCTTCTCTGATAGGAGGTTAGATATTAATCATGGTTGAATGATCTTTCTCTTGAACTTCTTTATTGAAGATTTGAACTAGCTAGTAGTATTTAGTAGGATTTTTAAGTTGATTATAGTGATATTGAGGGAGCCATCTAGAATCATGTGACAACTTATTTCCCCCTATTTAAATTCCGAAATTCATTCTCTATCATGACTCTTAATTCAGCGAAAGAAAATTTTTTCTCAATCAATTATTAAAAGTAAAAGCTTTATTACTTTTTCATTAAGAAGGCAAGCAAGTTTTATGATCTCGTGATTCATGCTTTTTGTTTAGAATCTCCTCCAATTGCAGGAAGTAGGTGGACTGGTTCACCTTATTAAGATTTATCAAGCCAATTGGGTTCTGTTTTTGAATAAAATAAATATTTTAAGATAGTTCTTTCCAGACAAAGGACTGAGGAGTATCTCTTTTGTAGATATACCTATCTATTATAACTACTATTGTTATATTACTCTTATAAATTTATAGAGTTTGGTGATTTGGAGTGTAACATAATATGGTCTTAATTTTTGTTATTTCCATTATGCCCGTTCTTGTTTTATTGTGCAATGTATTATATTTAGTTCACGGTGGTAACCATTATTGTAGAACAAACCTCCTTTACATTTTTATTATGATGGCAATACATATGAAAAACTTCCTAACCAAAACTCCTTAACGACCTATGGCTTGTCAAAAATATTGAAATAGTTTACTATAACTCCTTACCTACCTATGGTTGGTCAAAACTCCTTACTATTGAAATAGTTTACTATTAAAAATGTTAAGGAAATAACAACAACAAATGAGGGGGGAAATAAGGACAAAAGTATACAAATAGAAATAAAGACAGGAGAAAAAATAATAAGCAACCATCCTTGCCGATGGTAATTCAATACCGAAATGATCAACAGCTAGTTAGAAATAATTAAGTGTGGTGGATAATTTACATCGCATCATTAAGAAAAATCATTTCATAAAGAGTACAAAGAGTTCTTATTTAAAAGGAAAAATCGTTCAAAATATTCATCACATTTTGCCAAATGAAGTTTTTCATTCTTCACTTTTAAAATGGTAACTTAACGTCCCTTACAAAATCAAGTTGATAAATTTTGATTCCGACCAATCTAAGTTTTCGACTACTTTTTATCCTAAATCCATCATGTGATCTACATATAGTAATTTTTTAGGCGAAAAAATTAGAACCCACTTGTAATTAATCCATATTCATTTTGTCATTAAAAAGTGGGATCTGACCTTTTTGTACATAAAATTTATTATATATGGGTCATGAATGGCTTTAGGTTAAAAAGTAATTGAAAACCTAGATTGAGACCAAATTTACTAATTTGATTTTATAAGAGACGAAAGTTAATATTTTGAAAGTGAAGGACGAAAAGTTGTATTTGGAAAAATATAAGGGATATTTTGAACGATTTTTTTCTATTTAGAGAACGCATATATGCTTAATAGAAAAATAGGGCATTTCATTTCATTTAGAACAATTTCAGCAAAGCACTAAAAAATTTAACACAACATGAAAAATGTTCATAATAGAGCTGCAAAACAACATCTAAGCAAATAGTTGGGTTTTACTTGTCATGAAAATTCAAGTCACACAAATCTTAAGAAAAAAAAGATCTAATTTGTTCCTATATTTGACTTATACATAATCAACCCATTTTATTTGTACTATGCCAAAAGTATATCTTAGTGGAAAAAAAAGAGGAAATAATCTGAGGTTTCTATGTTGTACACGCTATCCAAATTATTGAAATTATGTCAAAGCGTTTAGTTTTTTGGCCAAATCCCATCTTCTCAATTGTCAAATTCTGACGACTTCAGTGGCATTTCCATCGTTAATGTCAACTCAAAGAAAGCAAATTTAGCAGGACCCTCAACAGGGTCCGGCTAGCCCGAAGTCCGACTAGAAAATAGTCCACTAAGCCTTATGTTTAATAAAGTTGGACAAAATTTGGATCTGAATATTAGATTCAAATTAAATATATGCTGAATTTGATCTTTGCTAAGCTCAGATTTCATTAAGGCTAGCCTGTGTATAAGCGTGTGTGTGTGTGGAATAATATATATATAATCTATAATTAAACACACTATAACATACAAAAATTAATAATTTATATATAAATTCATAGTAGTTTATAAACATTAAACATATATTCTATATAACTATGAGATTGGACTGAACCGAATCTGAATCCGAAACCGTATTGAAGTGGGAGCGAAAATGAACCTTCTTATATGGGTCTGAAAACCTCCTTTGCTTTGTGTACCGGGTTTGGACTTGTTAAACCGAACTCATGAAACTCAGTTGACAGCATTAATATCTATACTCTACGTGGCAAATGATTTCATTGAGATTGAAGTGACGGGGCGAAGACACAAGAAGTGATGTGGAATAATGTACCCTAGCCAATTCTGAATTGAGTGTGTCTTGGAGCCTATAATTGAAGTTAGAGAGACGGTTACGTGTTTGAAAACTAATCCTGCTTGACCTTTGATGTCTGTGTACTACGTAAGACAAGCACCAACACCAATTAAGCCTTCCAAACTACTCTATAAGTGAACATATGAATCGATTAATTCTGTTTGGATTGGGATTTTTTGAAAAACAAGTTTTTCAATTATAATACTACAGTAATACACAAATAAAAATAATATCAAAAAACCAAAAACAATATCAAAAATACCAAAAATACAAAAAAAAAAAGAAAAAGAAAGAACAACCTCAAAAATATATAAAAAAAAACAACTTCAAAAATACCAAAAACATAAAAAACAACCTTAAAAAATACCAAAAATATAAAAAAATAACCTCATCTACAGTAAAAGTTTTTCAATTACATTGTTACAATAAAATATTTCAAAAACACCTCTAAAAACTGCTAATCCAAACGGAAATTAAAGTTCAAACTCTTTTCTTTATGGTAATGTTCAAACTCAACCCTTCAAAATCTAATTGAACCCTCAACATAAGCTTTTAAATTTTTCTCGGAGAACTCCAAAGCTAGTTGTTGCGAATTCTATTGTGCTTGTTTCACCCCTTGAATAGTTGGTAAGATACTAGAGCACTAGTGAAGTCTACTAATGAAGTCGTCATTCATTAATTTCCTATGAGGGTCATTTACAAATTTAGCATCGCTTCTATGTTCTAATTACAGTGCCAAAACAAGAGCAAGGTTTCGAATGAGCACCTAGTACGATCTAATTAAGTTTAACTCAACCTTCCCTCTTTCCCCAAAACTATAACAAATGAATAGATGCTTCAAAAGAAGTTGCATGGATCAACTATAGAAAATTATCTTATACTGTTTTTGAAGCAAACGAAGGGAATGATAGCTTCCACTTCATCTTATCCTAACTAATTTATGCACTTGGCACATTCTTCTGCCAGCCAAAAGCAAATATTATGGTTGAAAATTCTCTTTAGGAGCATTTTCCTCGTAGTCATAGGATTTTGCCAAGTATGCAAAGAGTACGAATCCAAAAATACCAATTCCAGCAAGAAGCCAATAGAAGTAATCAAGATGTGCCCGATTCAAGTTATCAGAAAACCAACCGTCTCTTCCATTTTGACTTGTAGCTTTCTGAATGGCAGAGATGAGAAAACTACTCAAGAAGTTTCCTGTGCCTACAGCACCAAAATAAAGGGAGAGCCCCAAACTCCTTAATTCAGTAGGAACCTGATCATAGAAAAATTCCTGTGAACCTACAAGAATGAACACATCTGTAAGGCCGATCAACGTGAACTGAGGCACCAACCACCAGAAGCTCATGGGAACTGCTGCATTTGGAATATCAACCAGACCAAAATCTTTAGCAGTTTTGAGTCTTTTCATTTCAATCAGAGCAGCAATAACCATATTCATGACGGATATCGCCATCCCAGTTCCCATCCTCTGCAGCATTGTTATGCCAGTGGAAAAATTTGTGATTTTTCTTGCAATAGGGACAAAAATTTGATCGTAAATGGGAATGCAGAATGAAATAGAAAGGGCAATGAAAGCTCGCAGCGAGGCCGGTGGTATGCTAAAACTTGGGCCTAATGATCTGTCTACTGTACTTGCTTGCTTAGTAAACAATGTGGAGACTTGAGCCATTGCTATTGTATAGGTTAAACAAGTAGACCAAATAGGAAGCAGCCTTAGAAATATCTTTGCCCCATTAGTCTTGGTGGTAATTGCTTCCCCTGAGTCTTCTGCTGCAGGCAAAACTTTGATAAACCTGACAAGAAAATTCTTAGCTTTCGCAAGGTGTCAACTATATAGACTCTAACAAATCAGTTAGGGGGATATAGACTTGATTGCCACTGATTGATACGAGAATTCGCTAAATACAGTTCTTTTCTGAAAAAAAAAAAAAAAAAAAGTGTACCTTTGACAGATGCTCTCATTCAGGATTTCATCTGCATCGTTCTGTCTGGCAGAAAAGCGATAAGTTCTATTACCTATTTGAAATAGGACCAAACCAATTGTCATAGCAATAAATGGAATCCCAAAACCAATTCCCCAATTTATGTTGTCCTGAATGTAGTGTAAGATCAAATGTGCTGCAGTAGCACCTATGCACAAGCAACAGAGCCACCAGTTGAAAAATGAGCTCTTGGCTTTTTTCTCATCTGGATGATTTCCATCAAACTGATCAGCTCCAAAGGCTTGAACGCATGATTTATATACTTGTCCTAGAGCCACCAGATATAGTGACACAAAAAATAGAATCTGAGCCACTATATCTCTACCTTGAAAGGTTGAAACGCTGATCAATGAAGTAGGTACTGTTGAGAGGGTCAAAAGGCCTAGTCCCTGGAATTTCTCCCATTTTAAGAACGACAAGTTCATTGACAAAATTGAAAGGAAGACAACAAAGTACTCACCAAGATGTAAATAACAGAAGCAAGGATGATTGCCTGATAGCGGCCAAGGAATGAATCTGCAAAAAATGATCCAAAAACTGGTACAAGTGAAGCAACACCGATCCATGTATTGACATTTGCAGCTGCTGTTGCTATGGATTCTCCAAGGGGCCCGGTAAGGTAGCTAATGAGATTTGATTCTATTCCAAAATATGCAAACCTCTCAAGACTTCCAGAAACTGTACAAAAACAAAGCCAACTGAATCAACACATAAACCTAACATCCTGGTTTTCCTGAAATGCAGACGTTGGGAAGTTGTGAACCATCTAGCTTTTGGTTATGAGATAGATTCACACATTCCAACCTTCTTGTGTAGCAAGTGAATATAGAGACCAAAGAATAAAAAATGGGACTAAAGAAAGAAGCAAAGAGCTAAGATATTGTCTCACCTAGAATGAAAGATGCTGATCTCCAACCACCTGATTCGGATCGCTTAATTGCATAACCTTGGTAATCAGCATAGCCATCCACTACTTCATCCCTCTGAAGAAAGGGAATTTGTGTTTGTGCTTCCAAGTTTCTGCATCCATCCATTCTAGAGATAGTCAAATGAACAAGGAATCAAATCAAGATAATGGATCTGTCAATCTGGAGGTACGCATAATATATAATATCTGTCTACGAGGAAACATTACATCCCAAATTTGATTAGAAGCTCAGCATTGATTATAGCCAAAGTAACCTTACTCTTTACAAACGTGCAGTTAATTAAATTCCAGATTTTAAGTATTTAATGAATTAAAGCAGATTATGCTGACCCTAGCTGATAAAAAGCCATGTGGGCTTAAATGACAGCTTAAATTCATCTTCCCTAAAGTCACCATCGAAAATTCTTTATATTAAGTGGATCTTGCGGTTTGGTAGCATGATTAAGTAATGGTAACACAGGCATGCTTCTACGGCAGCAACATTGATGGAGTAAGAGTAAAGCAATATGGAGAAAATATCTTGTCAATCAACTAGGAAGAAGAAAAATGCCTCCTTTTTTCTGTTTTCATTAAAGATGGAAAGAATCTAATCAACTGTGTCTCATGCTTTTCTATGAAAAGGTTTTCACTTGTGTGACATTCATGTTCACGGCACAAGTTAAGCAGGGCAGTTTGATGAACCTTCCGCAGATTGTGGAATCACTTGCTTTGCTTTGAAGAAATTAAGTAGCTCCATAATTTATGTAGCTTATTTAAAAAAGAATTAAGGTAAATTACTTATTACCCCCTGTGATTTTATATAATGTCAGATGACCACGACATAACTCCTTGTGGTTTTATGTAAAGTGGAAAATGGACGAAATGCAAAATAAGTTACAGCGTTCATACCAAATGTACTTTAAAAGCGTGTATGATAAAATCTTATTATCTATGTAACTCGCTTATGGTTTGTATAGATATTCACTTTATCTCGCTGTTATTTTTATATTTATCTACATAATCTCCCCAATACTTTTGCACAAAGTGATTAAGCCATCGATTGATTTAGCATTTAAGTAAGTGCATTAGTATTTCAACTAATGACTTTACATAGGGAGTAAATAGTATTTAGTGTTTTTTTTTTGGGGATAATATTCGCTGTAGGGATAAATACAGCTTTCCTATAATCATGTGACAAAAGCAAAGCAGCTGTGTGCAACCGTGCAAAAGTCAAAAGAAATCAACTAATAAAGGATACTCTCTATCTTTATGATAGCTCCAGCTATGACTTTTTTACTCAAGTGAAAAGGAAAAAAATAACTCAGCCTTTTATGTTTGTTTTGGGAGTGGAGTGAGTTTCATTCTTTTAAGGAGTTGAATCAATTTGAAATCCACACAAGAAGTACGGAATCATAAACAGCAAGATTCAACATTTTCATTTAAATTGAATGAATGCCATAGTTACAATAGATATGAATATCCACTTGAATTTCATGCATATTCCTACCTTGTATATTCATTTACCACAATTTTGATGCCAATTACTCCAAGGCTACACCCAAAGAGATAAATAGTTTGTTGTAAATGCAACAAAAGATAGAATTATTTTTTCTTTTCATTGAACCAAATGAAGTGCTAATATTTAGCTCCCAATTTGATATACACCCTTTTTTTTTTCCAATTTTGGTTTAAGATATTCTAAATCTTACAAGGGGAAGGAAAAAGGGATGATTTGAGTGTAAACATCCTACATCCTTCCATTGAATTGAATTTTGAGGGCACACACCTTTAAGTCAAAATCAACAAGAGTTACTTGCACGCATGTTCTAAATTTTAACTTTTGTACTTATTGAAAATTCTCACATTTAGATATAAAAGCAAATGAGAACATTAAAAAAATATTGATGTTTTAAAATCAGAATCTAATGGTCAAATGAAACACTTTATTAATGTTTCTACGCATCTACTTGTCTAATTACTCAATGTTTTGGATCCTCTTCTTTCTAGGAGCATTTCCCTCATATTTGTATGAATTTGCTAGGTATGCATAGACAACTAACCCAAAACCCCGCATGGGCAACTAAGTCCTTAGTGTTGAATGACACAATTGTAAAGTTCCGCATGGGTCGTTGCTCAAGTTGTATAGCTTGCTTTGATGTCGAATACGAGTTCGATAAGCGTGAATTCGCTGGAAAGGAGTAAGAGAGGAGAGAAAAAAAAAAAAAAATACCCCAACTCCAGCAAGCAACCAATAGAAGTAATCAAGATGTGCATGATTCAAATTATCACAGAGCCAACTGTCTCTTCCATTTCCACTTGTCACTTTCTCAATTGCAGAAATGAGAAAACTGCTCAAGAAATTTCCTCTGCCTAAGGCACCAAAATAAAGAGAAAGGCCTACACTCCTCAATTTATCAGGTACTTGATCATAAACAAAAAAAAACAAAAAAAAAAAATCCTGCATGCCAGCCTGATTGAACACTTCTGCCATGCCAAATATTAATAATATGTACTGAGGCACCAGCCACCAGATGTCATAGGAACTGTAGCATTTGGGGTATTAACCAGGCCATAATTTCCAGCATTTTTGAGTCGTTTCATTTCAGCCAGAGCTGCAACAACCATGTTAAGGACAGATATGGCCATCCCAGTTCCTATTCGCTACCACTTTGTTATACCAGAAGAATATCCTGTAACCTTTCTTGCAATTAGCTCAAAAATTTGATCATAAATCGTACTGCCGAACAAAATAGAGAAAGCGATGAAAGTCCTTAGTGAGGCTGCCGGAATGTTAATAGTTGGGCCTAATGATCTATCCACAGCCCTTGCTTGCTTGGTAAAAAATGTGGAGGCTTGTTAGTCCTGTCAGAGATTGTATCGATGTTCTTTGCATCACCATCAGCTGCAGATAACACATCCTCGAGAAACCTAACCACAAATATTCTGCATTAGCTATGTTTCAATAATCATTATTTGATAAACCAATTAGGAAGAAAAGCAACTTTGGCATTCATGCCTTAGGCATTATTTTGGATGAGGAACTTTGGTTTCCTTAGTGGTAAAATCGCCGCTTGTAAAGTTCAATCGAGCCTTTGCTCGCACTTGTAAAGTTCTTGTCTAGTAATACAAGTACTTATCGTTTCGAGAAAAAAAAAAATTAGGAAGAAAAGCAAGAAAATAAACCCTTCTTTTTATCTCAAAAAATCATTAGCCTTCTCCAATTGCTTTTTACCCAAAAAAGAAAATTAAGAGCAGTATGAAAACAGGAAATGTGAGTTCAATATCTATAAAATTCCATGAAAAGTAGAATGGGAGTAAGATATATTTCCTTACCTTTGGTTTTTAGAGCTTTGAGGATTCTCGTTGCTGTATGAAGCATCTGTCACTTGAGCGAATTGTGCATGGATTCTCTCATCAGGGATTTCTTTATCTTTATTGCCCTGCCTGAGAGCAAATCCATATGTCTTCCGTCCCATTAAAAACAGGACCCAATTTACGTTGTCCTGAATGTAATGCCACAGATTCTCTAAGTGGCCCGGTAAGTATTAAGATTTGATTCTATTCCATAATATGTAAATCTCTCAAGACTTCCAGCACATGAAAGTGAATGAAGCCAATTCAATCAATATTTCTAGTTTCTGATCAGCCAATAGAAAGGTGGACAAAAGAAATAGCGGAGAGATTTCCTGACCAAGGATGTATGCTGCAGATTTCCATCCTCCAGCTTTTGATCGATTCGGTGCATATCCTTTATAATCTGTATAGCCAATGACAACATCAGAGTTATGAAGCAGAGGAATCTGGGCTTCCAAGGTTTTGGTTTCCATAACTATGGCTACGTTAATCATCGAATGATCATTTTCTGATGTCCCATCTACGATTCGATCATAACTAGTTCATTATAGAATTTAATTATTGAATAACCACTTGTTTAGTTTCTATTTAAAACTTCGAAAAACGAAAAAAAGAAGAAGATTGCATAATCAGTTGAACATCAAGATGAAATTATTGAAGTTTGCTAGTATAGCTCATAATTGAGCCAAGTTGATAATGTTATTATCCTTGGCTTAAAATTTTGCTTCGGCAGGGTCCGACTCTTACACAGGGATGAAAGTTTGGTTCAAAACTTTTCAAGGCATCACATGGAGG